>NW_026856908.1:0-58249 GCF_026571515.1 Ruditapes philippinarum | reverse complement strand
ATATACGAATTGCCGGTCCAGAATGCTAACCACTACACCACAGTTATTTTTATAAATAGCTCGCCGCTATAGTAATTAAAGTGATAAAGTTAAAAAAAAATATATATCAGACCAATTAGCACGAAGAAAAGGCAACGTCCCGTCCGCTGTGGTGTAGCATACTGGACCGGCAATCCACAGACCCGTGGTTCGAGTCCCGGCTGCGGAGTGCCGATTTTTCGTGCGATTTTTCTATATATATATATTAATATATATAAAGAAACGAGAGAATATATACACACATACCACCACATCGATATGCCAGTCCAATTACGGCACAGCGCCTAGCAGAACAGTCATAAAAGCATAGCCACTGCTCATCCACCATCACAAAAATGATGGTTTCAGAACAGCTTTATATACAGTCATAAACTACATTACACATTGAAACAGGGTCAACATTCGCATATATAGAGTTTGTTCTATGTTATCATGTCTCACAAATCAACGATTCATTTTTATAGTCTTCTTCACCGATTGGGACCAGAGAACTATATATCTATTTCTATTTCCGAAAGTCAACTGGATCTCGTAAGATCAAGTAGATCTGTAGGATTCAATGAATTTAGACAGATAAAGTATATATAATGGGAGATAATTAAATTCAATGCAGTTATACTTTCCCCTACGTGAGAGCAGATAAAGATACAAGTGTGCAGCTATATTGTTACAGAAATGAGAGAAAATATACACACATACCACCACATCGATATGCCAGCCCAATTACGACACAGCGCCTAGCAGAACGGTCATGATAGCATAGCCACTGCTCATCCACCATCACATAAATCATGGTTTCAGAACAGCTTCATATACAGTCATAAACTGTACTATACATTGAAACAGGCTCAACATTCGCATATATAGAGTTTGTTCTCTATTATCATTTCTCACAAATCAACGATGACATTTTATTGTCTTCTTTGATTGGGAACAGAGAACTATATATCTATTTCAGAAAGTCAACTGGATCCCGTTAGATCAAGTAGATCCGTAGGATACAATGAATTTAGACAGATAAAGTATATATAAAGGGAGATAATTAAACTCAATACAGTTATACTTTATATATATATAGAAAAATCGCTCGAAAAATCGGCACGATGCAGCCGGGACTCTGGATTGCCGGTCCAGTATGCTCACCAGTACACCACAGCGGCCGTTGCTTTTCTTCGTGCTAATTGGCCTTATATATTTAAGTTATTTTTAACTTTATTGTGACATACCATCATTTAAGACCGACTTGAGTGGCATTATTTCAGATAGTCAGTTTTAATATTTGCCACTATGTAGGCATATAATGAACATTTCCAAACAACAGAACTAAGCGGTACTAAGTTATATATATCAAATATATATTTAATTTTACAATAGGTGAAAACATTTTGACAAGAAACATAATACCCCATGAAAGTTATATTCATTTGTAGTGCATATAGCATAAACTATTACAACCGGCTTACGGGATCTATTATAGTAGGGTACCCTACACCCCCCTAGATCATTTTAAACTTATATATATAAAAAGAGGATATTTTTTCGTGTGAGTGAAATATGGAATATATTTTCGCAAAACATGATAAAATTTCACATATTTTCACGAGCCGGGCAATTTATCATGTTGAGTAAAAATATATACCATATTTCACGAAAAACGAAAAATAACCTTTTTATTTAATTTCATTATCAAAGAAAAATGGTCACGAGCCCCCTTGCTTGCTTCGTAGCTGCAATTGTACAGCGCGCAGTAATTTTATTATTACTTGTTTTGCACGCGATATTTGGCGCTACATTGCGACGTCACGTAAACAACTCTTTTAACGCCTGTACAGCGTTAATGACTGAATTAAAGATAGTGGTGTTCGGATTTATTTTCTTAGTTAGACTATTTTCTATCATTCTAGATAGTTTTTAAAACACAATTCAACAAAATGTTGTAATGTATTTATCAGAGTTTTTAAACAAAATGGCGAAAAAGTCCCTTAAAATAAATATGTGATTTTGACTCCGCCCACTTTCATATTTAAATATGAAATATATTTGACTGATATAGCACCATATTTCATGGGTAAAATAATAATATATAATATATATATATATATATATATATATATATATATATATATATATATATATATATATATATATATATATATATATATATATATATATATATATATATATATATTATATATATATATATATATATATATATATATATATATATATATATATATATATATATATATATATATATATATATATATATATATATATATATATATATATATATATATAATATATATATATATATAAATATATATAAATCACACGAAAAATCGGCACGCCGGGACTCGAACCACGGGTCTCTGGATTGCCGGTCCAGTATGCTAACCACTACTCCACAGCGGCCGTTGCTATTTCTATGTATTATTTCTCGCTCATGTCTTTCTTTCTTTCCTATATATATAAAAGAAGTTCAATTCCTTGTGTGGATCTCATGTATAAAAAAAGTATGTTTTGGGAAATGCAGAGTACAAAGTTCGTTTATAAACGTATAAAAAATAACGAATTTTTTACTCTGCATTTCCCAAAACATACTTTTTCTATACATGAGATCCACACAAGGAATATACTGTATATACGAGGTATGTTCAAACAGTTTGTGGATTTTTGCTGTCATTTTTTACTTGGTTCATAAAAACACCCTTAGTGGATATGAATCGAAAGAGTGTCTTTATTTTCAAAAGTAAAATTTACTTTTATTGTTAACTTTAATTTCCTTTACGAGTTATGTGCACTTTAATAACCATGGCAACGCAACATCGGCGCACGCCGAAATTTTCATATAATGTTTAAATATAAACACATGTTGAAACGAATTAAATGATTGTTATATGAACCTAAATACAAGTGATCATCTATTTATATTAAAATGACATAAATCCGACTTTTGGCGTCGTTTGGACGTTGAATAGATGAATAAACAAGTTTTAAGCAGCAGTAGACAGACGGGTAAGTTGGGAAGTATAAACCCCGTTTAAAAACTAGAAATTCGCTCTTTCAGAAATTTTTACCAATAAATGTGGTATACTCCTTTATATTTTTATAAGGTGATTAAATTAACGAAAAACAATGAGTTGTCGAACAAGTCTCTTGGTTTCAGGTCGCGCAAGCGATTCAAATACGGCAAATACATGCTCACAGACAGAAAGGGCGACGAATAATTTTAGCGGCAAATTGTTGGGACGTTTGTAACGTCAATTGCAAAAGATCTACAGAAGTTCAGGCATTATGACAGTTTTGCGAGATGTACGACATGTTTAATTTCTGCATCGGGTCTATGCATTCAATTCTGACAAAACAATTTAATTTAATTAAAATAATATTTTATTTCATTCATCAGGATATATGCGTATTTACAATAAATACTTGTAGTTATTATTTGTATTTTCTATATTTACCCTGGTCCTTTTGATAATTAATGCTAGCCGGTGTTCAGTAGATTTACCGCATAGAATAATTGTCAGTTGATAAAATATTTTCTTTATCATCGATAATCATATTGTTTAAAGATCGGACGTGGGCGGTTTCAAAATGATATTATCAATCAACAATTGAATTAACTTAATAACACTGTCCGTTTAGTGTCTAAATTACTCATAAATCCCGATAAAGAGTGGAAAATATGCGGCACTCGGACCTTTATACGGAGAATGGAGCGAATAGATGACCACTTTATATCTCGGGTCATCATCGCAAACAGAAAAATGGTTTTGGTATATGATCCGCAGATATTGAACACTAAAAAGAGTACTTTCAGAAACAATGACGATGGTAAAATGATTCATTTATATTGCGACGTCACGAACGTCATTTTGTTTCATCATCAGCGTGCGCCGGATTGTGCACCCCTTGTGATTTGTAACTGTCACAGAATTGTTATTTGTAAACATATTGTATTGATTTTTTCACTGTTTATTAAGGACATATTTTCATATATGTCTCTTGTAAAATCATATACGCAAATTTAAAGATGTGAACAGTAGAGCCGCAGTCCACGAACTTTTTGAACAGCCCTCGTATATGATATCAATTATGCATTTTGCCTGGTTTTGTTAGTATGTTCATGGTACAGTAGGGTGAACGTTTCGGTTGTCAAAAATAGCGTTTTTCGTGCGTCCGTTTTTCGTGTAACGTGCGTGCGTATAGCGTGCAACGTGCGTTTGCTGAAACGCTTTCTCAAGCGTGCATCGTTTACAAGCGTTTAACGTTTATCGTTTTCCGTGTATCGTTTTTCGTTTATCGTTCGTCTGAAAGCGTGCGTTTCTTATTCCCAGAAACGTTTAGCGTGCGTCTGCGTTCGTCTAAGCGTTTTGTGTCTGTTAACTTACTTTTGAGATGTAAACGAATATCTTAGATATATTATGTAAATTTCTTGTTTCTTAAACATGTAAGAGATGTTCTGTGTCCCTGTCAAAGAATAGAAATATTATATAAAGAAGTATGATTGTGATATTTACATTAAAGTTTTAAAGTTTGTGACCTCGAGGTGAATACTGGTCAGATTTCTACATGCTTTACGCCGAAGATTAATTAGTTTTAATCCTATTTTACATACGCATAAGATATAATTACTAATTAATTGCAACATTTTTGATATTCAATTCAGCAAACAGGTGTTTATATGCGTACCAATTAGATATGAAGTTCGTCAGACATCAAATGATGGTAATCAGACTAGCACCCCACCCCCTTTACAAGTAAATCTTCTGACTTTTCATCAAAGACTGTCCGAATCCTATCCGAATACTATTTAGGGTGATAATTATTTCAGACAGTTACTTCTTATTTTTTCTTGACAGATTTATATTGATATGTAACAGCCTGGCAGGGACTCGAACCCCTGACACTCGCGGAATACGATTCCGCGGCTCTTGAGTTCCTCTGAGCTATTCGGCCGCTTACACGTTTTACTTGTTTAAATACTGAATAGTTATAAACCTACTGTGTACGCAAATATTTCTTCGAATTTCCCAGGGTTACTTAGCATTGTGAATTAATTTCTAGCTGGGCTATACAAATGTATGTCAGTCACAGCTAGGGTGAGAAAAAAGGTGCATCCTGACATGGACTCGAACCTGTGACCCTCTAAATACCGTACCGCAGCTGTACCGACATTTGTTAATACAAAAATGTAGTTTCATTATTTGTACATGTATAGTGAACATTTTAATAATTATACATTGTACATTGTACTATTTCTATATTTTTGTACAAATAAAAATAGCTAGATTTTTTTCTAGATAAAAAATTCTATGGAGGCTAAAATATACCATGTTGTACTTTTTAGACATGTAATCACAACAGACAGGCTTTACAAAATTTCCCTATCTGTCAGCTTATAATTAAGACATAGACAATGATAGACTACTATTTTTGTATGTGGCCTGGGCTTTTACTGTTCACTTACAAACCGTATAACACTGATAGTGTACAGATGCGCAGGCTGGTCTGGATCCATGCTGGTCGCAAACCCATTATGTTGGTTTTATCGTGACGCAGCTCAAATATATCTTAATCTTATATGAGGTCCATGATATAACCCACTTTGATAAACATATATAGCTTTCTTGATTTTTTTTCTGTATATTATCTAAAATCACTTTGAAGGTTTATCAATCCGTAATCTTTACTTAACATAATACCCCTTTGAGATACCCGATATGAGCCTGTGTCGCCCTTTGGTAACTTAAAAGTATATAACCTTTCCATATATAACCATATAATTCTTTGAATATTTTTCTCAGCTGAGTTAGATAGGTATGCTGTAGTCCCAAGTCACTTGTTTAACTTCCCTCAAGTAAGTTATAAAGCTCAAAACTGATAAAATTCTAACTATAATATACTTTAATATCACCTATCTATTTATATAAATTTACAAAAACCCATTTTGCATACTAATATATCTTTTGGGACCTGTACAATTTCAATTGATTGTAATTTTAATTTTCCTACAATATCAATTTTATGCTTCATAGGTAGGTCAGTTCATTAAAAAGAGCATAATACAAGATCCCTATGAAAAGTAATGTAATTGATAACTCAATCCAAATAAACTTTATTAATTAAAAGCTTTAAAAAGATGACTTAAAAAAGAAGATTTCAATTATTGTCCATGAAAAATATAAATGTTATAGTAAATTCTTTGTGGACCGCAACTATTAAAGAAAGCAGTGCCACATAAAATGTTGATACACCGGGTAATTTTACCTTAAACTTAACCTCTTAGGAAATGATACAGAATTTTTTTATATAACATAAATCTATTATTTTGATTAACAAACATATCTAATTGACTAAAATAAGGTAGTCCTAACAAATTTCATTACAAAATATGAGAATTATGTCAAATCTCCTAAGACGCCTAAATGTCCAAGATAATGCACTAAATCACTACAAAATATGAAAATTTTACCTATTATAAGAGCCTTGGAAATTAAACAAAGCTATAAGAGGAACATTAATCTATCATATTAATTAACAAACGTATCTAATTGACTAAAATAAGGAAGTCCCACCCAATTTCATTACAAAATATAAGAGTTATTGCAAATTTCCTAAGATACCTTACTGTCTTAAGATAGAACACCAATTCACTACAAAATGGGGATTTTTACCTTATTATAACAGCCTAGGAAATGAAACAGAATTATAAGTGCAACATAAATCTATTATATTAATTAACAAGCATATCTAATTGATTAAAATAAGAATATCTCAATAAATTACATTGAATATTCAAAAAATTATGGCTTATTTCCTATGATGTATAACTATACAAGCTTACACACTAATTCATTAAAAATGGGAGTAATATTACCTGATTATAACCTCATGGTAAATGAATCAAAGTTATATAAGCAACATAATATTATTATATTAAGTTATACCTACATCAAATTGACTTATATAAGAAAATCCCAACAAATTCATTGAAAATTAAGAAATAATGGCTAATTTTCTATAATGCCTTATTAATAACTTTACCACACCAAATCATTGAAAATTTGGGTAAGTTTACCAAGTTATAACCTTCTGGTCACTGAAACAAAGTAAGTAAAGCCAAATAATGTTATACTATCAAGTAACTACTACATCTAATTGACTAAAATAAGAAAACCCCATTGAATTATATTGACAATGAAGAAAGATAGGGTAAATTTTCTATGATGCCTATTTGTTCAAGCAAATACATTACATCTTTAAAAATGGGGGTAATTTTACCTTATTATAACCTGGCAACATATTACTATAATATTGAGTAACAATTACATCTGTTTGATTGATATGGAAAAAATTCCACCAAATTTCATTGAAAAATAAAAAAAGGTATGGCAAATGTCCTATAATGCAAACAGAGGGATCTGCATGAGGGGTTCAGATCCACTATCAGTAAGGAAGTGTTCCCTTCCCTGTCAGGGGACCATTACTGGCATGGTATATGGAATCACAAAAAAGATACTGTAAAACTGATTTTTTTCATTTTTACAGCTCAGAACTGTTCACTATTGAGGGGAGAAGATGTGCAAGCAGACTGATAGCTTAGCCGGTAGTCAGCTTCGACACTGTATTCAAGGGGTCCCTGGCTCAAGTCCCAGTCAGGCTGCATATTTTTCTCACCCTTTGACATTTGACTCCCAACAGTTAGTAATAAAACAATGTGAAATTGGCCTTGAACTTTCATACCATCACCTATTCCAAAGGGGACTGTGATGGATGGTATAAAACTCAAAGTCCTATTTCACATTGTTCACTGTACCCATTCAAGGACGAATTTCAATAAAGCAGGGGAATATGTAATGGTTCTGAACTGTTCACTATATGGGGAGATGATGCGTAAGCAGCCTAATACAATATAGTTCAGTCGGTAGAACGGTATTCCAAGGGTCCCGGGTTAAAGTCCTGGTGAGGCAGCACCTTTCTTTTTTTAACTTGTGACAGTAACAAAAAAGGAAGGTATTAGGCATTTAATGTTCCTTAATAATAATATAGCATATTATAACATATAGTGCATAAAATGTCAATAACTTTCAATTTCAATACTATGAAACATATTTTCTGATGCGCTGCTCTTTTGGTAAATCCATATACTTAACAGTTTACACATGATTCACAAATTATTGGAGTCCAACACTCCTCCCCTCCTGGCACTTAATGGATCGAGGTGCATGAGGTTGACAAGTTTCTCCATTTTCCTCATTTTTTCTCGCTTACAGTTTCGGGCCCAAAATAGAAGTTTATTCTTAATATAACACTTCAATTCATTAAATTTCATTAGGCTTTTCACACTTCTATAATCGTTTTTATCTGTTATATTAAAACATATTTTATCAATATCTTTTTATGGAAAGAATAAATATATGCATGTAGTTTTACAGCTGATAATTTTTTCAGAACTCTTATATAAAATCAAATTAATATTTATTTTCCCAGGGAAATTTCATTATACGTTATATCACCGAAAATCTTTTTTATATCAATCATGTTTGCAAGTATGTTTTATATTATATATATTTAAGAAATAATATATCCAAAACAGTGATTTTATCGCTCAATAACATCACTGTTTGGAGTTCGGATGCGAGGAATTATATCACGAGGGTGTAGCCCGAGTGATATAATGATGCACATTCGAACGACAAATAGTGATGTTATCAAGCGATAAAATCACTGATTTGGATATATTATTTCGATTCTAACACGACATCAACAAATAAATGTTGCCGTACTTGATAGTTAAGCAAATTTGCGCCTGATTTGTTTCCGTACTTATTTTCAGCGCGTCAGATTTTTAGTGGTTACGTCACGTGTATAATGATTACGTCACATGTCTAAATATAGAATGTCAAACTGTGCATCTGTTGCATAATAACACACACTTTCTGTTCTTCTATGTTCAATAGGGTAAATGCGGGTCATGTTAGAATATATTATAACCCATAATGCATGGTATTTATTATATATATTTATCAAATTGAAAAAAAGGTGGTTAAAAATTGAGGTTGAAACTTTCAGGGCCGAAACGTCCAGGAGGTGTAAAGTCCTGAAACATATAGATTTAGCCCTTGTCTGGAAAATATGTTGGGCTGCCGGTCTGCAATGTATGTTTTCCTTTATTTAAAAAGGTCATGTATTAATTTCGTTCGCCTGTATGTAAATGATTTGATAATTTGATCGCTGATTTGCTAAAGTTACTACCATTCGTTTTATTTTGTTTACGCCAGAAGCGGTGTCGAAGTAATTATCATCTATCTAAGAGATTCCTGGTATAAAGCAAGGTATTTTTTCAGAAATGTGCATAAAGACGACCCTGTTAAATCATTTTTAATGCATGTATTAGCGCTTGATGGCTTATAATTTCAATAATCATTTGTTTAGGCTGCCCGACAAAAAATAATATTGTGCCAGGTTGAGTGCATTCGCGGATTGATATCATTACAGCTCTAACCTGGGATATAAGATAAGTTAGTTAACATAAACCCGTTTAAAATATATGAATGGCTAGCTATCATTTAATCAAATCACTAAACGATCTAGCTAAAGTTGTTAAATATTTATGATAAGGATATTTTATTAACGTTTAGAAACGTTTTCTATTTTGCGTGCGTTTAGCGTGCGTATATTTTTTAGCGTATTTCGTTTTGCGTGCATCTGCGTATTTCGTTTCATAAAGCGTGAGTGTAACGTGCGTTCGTACAGCATGTAACGTGCGTGCGTTTTTTCCGGAATGTGCGATTTGCGTGTAAACTGGAACATTCACCCTACTGTATCACATACACAAAATAAAGACCGTGTAAAGAGAAATAAGAGTAGTTTTTCATTTACGCGCCTATAGTATAACGCTAACATTTATTCTAACACTATCGGAATTTTTTCTATATAAACAAAGAAGGCCCGAAGCGTGCATTATTCTACAACAATGCACTCGCCGTTCTAATTATCTCCCAGTGTATTTTCACATTGAAGGCGCCATTTTGTTTGAAAAATCTGATAAATAAAACAATTTTTTGTCGAATTTTTTTGTGAAAACTATCTAGAATGAAAAAAAATGGTCTAACTAAGAAAATGAATCCGAACACCAATATCTTTAATTCAGTCGTTAACGCTGTAAAGACGTTTAAAGTGTTGTTTACGTGACGTCACAATGTAGCGCGAAACAGCACGTGCAAATCAAATCAAAGTACGCTATTTTAATGTCAAGTTTTACATATATTTCACTTTTAATAATTTGTATTTCGCTTGGAAAATTATAGACTGAAATAAAATAAACAAACAAAGTTGTATCAATGTTTTCAAAATTCGTTATTCTCAAAATGTTTCTACACATGGAAGATTTAACGACAGTTTTTTTCAACCCACTGGAACGGCCTTTAAAGAACGTTTCTATTGGAAACTCTGAGGCGAAAACAAATTTAACCACCAAACAGTCATTGAATTTAGCACTGGCCCAGTGGCCCATGGCCAGTGAAAATTAGTTCGGGCCAGTGTAAATTTTAAGAAAATGTAGTTAAATATATAGTAGAATAAATTCAAAACTGGAATTCGGGCCAGTGAATTCAAAATCTTAAATTCAATGACTGACCAAACATAAAGTCCAGCTTTATAATAATAATTATATTTTTTCTTGACGTGTTAAAATGGAAATAGATATTAATTCTTCGTGCATTATTGTATAATAATGCACGTTTTTCGTTCAAATGCTTTGTAATTAATCACTCAGGCCTATCGGCCTTCGTGATTATATTACTACGTAATTGAACTCAAACCGTGCATTATTCTACAACAATGCACTCAGAATTGATATCTATTTCCTAAGAGCGTCTTTACACAATGTTTGTATAACGCTAATGACGTCACGTCAAATTATATGCACGGATGTGCAATACCATATTTACTGAGTGGCAAAATCGGCACCGGTGTGTGATAAAGCATATTAATACATATTAAGTGCATGTCAATAAATTTCAATTTTAAGTGATATGAAAAATATTTTCTGTTGTGCTGTCATTGTAAATCCAATAACTTAACATCACAACCAGTTTCCTTATTTTCCTCATTTTTTCCTCTCGATTACAGTTTCAGACCTAAAATAAAATTGCGTTCTAAATATTTATATATACTCATATATTGTAATGCCCTAGAAATTTTACCTCTTTTAGTGATTTCACTGGATTTTAGTATTGTTTATTTCTACTTTCACTTTCGTTTTGAGAAGCTTTTACTGGCAACAATATAGTAAATTATGCGGTGTCCCAATAAAACATACAGGACATCAACTTAAATCTACGTATTGTGCCAGCAATTTAATCATTCTTGATTCTGGAAGCTTTTCCTTTAATGTTATCCATGTCCCTTAATGTTATCCGTGGAATCCTGTGTATTTGTGTCGCCTTGAAAAGGTGACATATAGGGGTTACTTTTGTCGGCTGTGTCGGCGGCGTCGTTGTCGGCGTCCCCTAAAGCTTGTCCGGAGCATAACTCAGTCACTATAAGTCTGATTGACTTCAAACTTGGTATGCATGCTTCTTTCAATAACCCGAAGTGCAGTGCACAAGGACCGGTACTCTGCAGTTCTTTTTTTTGAGTTAATGCCCTTTGTTAATTTTTATACTTTAATTTTGTCCGGGCAATTTCTCTTCAACTAAAAAAGCTATGGATTTGAAACTTCATAGGATAATAGATCTCATTAAGAAGAAGTTTAGTGCATAAGAACCGGTACTCTGCACTTCCTAATTTTTGAGTTATTGCCCTTTGTTAATTTTCATACTTTATATTTGTCCGGGCCATTTCTCCTAATGTATAAAAGCCATGGACTTGAAACTTCATAGGATGATAGGTCTCATTAAGAAGAAGTGCAGTACACAAGAGCAGGTACTCTGCATTCTTATTTTTTGAGTTATTGCCCTTTGTTTATTTTCATACTTTAATTTTGTCCGGGCCATTTCTCCTTAAGTATAAAAGCTATGGACTTGAAACTTCAAAGGATGATAGATCTTATTAAGAAGAAGTGCAGTGCACAAGAATCGGTACTCTGCATTTCTTATTTTTTTAGTTATGGCCCTTTGTTAATTTTCATACTTAATTTTTGTCCAGGCCATTTCTCCAAAAGTATAAAAGTTATGGACTTGAAACTTCATAGGATGATAGATCTCATTAAGAAAAAGTGCAGTGCGTAAGAACTGATACTCTGCATTTCTTATTTTTTGAGTTATTGCCCTTTGTTGATTTTCTTTCTTTATTTTTATCCTGGTCATTTCTCCTCAAGTATGAAAGCTATGGACTTGAAACATCATAGAATGATAGATCTTATTGATAAGAAGTGCAGTGCGCAGAAACTGCTGCTCTGCACTTACTACTTTTTTAGTTATTGCCCTTTGTTATTTTTCATAATTCATTTTAATCCTGGCCATTTCTCCTAAACTACATTGTTCACAAGGCGACACATCCGACTCGCGGAGTTCTAGTTAATCTGTTTTCGTGACTTCTGTCAAAATAGTTAATTCCTTTATTTTACACTCAAGATTATATAGCTCGATCGTTTATGATGCAGCCTCACTTAATATATAGATTTGCCTCATAAATCCATCTGAATTTAATTGTTAACACTGTATATTTATGAAACATTGCAATGCATTTTCAATTTCGGCCATGTTGGACTATTACGTAGAGATTACGTAGTGAATGCAAGGGATAGTTCTTTATCCGATTGCGCATAAGGAACACGTTACCCTAACTATTTTACTTTCGATATTAGCGCATGATACTGTAGCTTATAAATATTTCTAAAAATCATTTGTTGAGGCTGTGACAAAAATTAATTTTGGTGCTAGGTTGAGTGCATTTCAGTTCTTACATAAACTCGTTTAAAATACATTTCTAGCTACCATATATATGATAATCAAAATTTATCGCTATAAAACGATCTACATGTAGCTTAAAAACTTAAAATGATTGCGATATTTTAATAAAGGTTTAGAAACGTTTTCATTTTGCGTGCGTTTTAGCGTGCGTATATCGTTTAGCGTATTTCGTTGAGCGTATATCGTTTTTCGTGCGTCTGCGTATTTCGTTTCGTTTTGCGTGCGTATAACGTGCGTTCGTATAGCGTGTATCGTGCGTTGGTATAGCGTGTAACGTGCGTTTTGCGTGTAAACTGACACGTTCACCCTACTGTACATGATTTTCAATTTTGACAACAGTTTGGAGGTAATACTTTTATATTGTATACAAAATGGGCACTTATTCTACTTTGCAAGTAGGAATTATATCAGCTTGGAACACCTGAAGTAGATTGCTCTACAAATCTCGAAATTTTGCATGCAACATAATGCGCCCCCATCAGTGCTTACAGCACTTTGATTTTACTTAGTTTGGCAAGACCCCAATACAGAACAACAGGACATGTTAAGAAGGGAATACTTACAAAGTTTCGATAAGTTAATCACAGCGGGTAAAATGAAGTTTTGATTTTTCATTTGCTATTAATACACCATATGTTTCCAATTTGTATGGTATTAGGGGCACATAGACCGAGGGAGATGTCATAAATGGTCATAAATATGAAATTCTGTTACATTCGATATCTTGATATATATTTTATCCTCTTTAATGAATGGATTTGGACACAATAACCATTTCAACAAGACATTGAATTACGCATATTAAAGGTCAGGTTCTAAAAAAAATTATACTGGTAATTTCTGTTTACTTGATGGATTTCTTTCAAACTTGTACACAATAATCTTTCGTTCAAGACGTTCAATTCTTCCGACCTATGTGTGAACTTGACCTCTGGCTGGCCTGGAATCTTGACGATATGAAAACGTTAAAGTATGTCATATTATTATCCTCCGCCGGTTCAAATGGGAGGTGATATTGTCGGACCCTTTAACATAGAGTTATGAGCCCTGAATTATTTTGGTTCTGTATACTTTTGCGCTACTTCTCGGCAACTGCTGACTGGATTTTAAGGAAACGTTTTTGGAACTGTGGTTGTTTGTTGTTAATTACTATAACTAGCATTCGTCGGTTGATAGAAATTTTAACGATTTCCCTTGTTTTCTTATATCTGTTGACCATGACCTTACAATGACCTGACATGGAAGGTCATTAATATGGACACATAATGGTAGTCGTAATGTCATCTTTCGGAGTAACTTGTCGTCTTTTAGTGTTAGCTCTTGTTGACTTCTACCGGGTATGTTAGTAACTGAAACTTTAATCGAGCCCGATAGATGCCGTGGTTCTGTTAGTTTATATGTCGGCAATACGACATATATTTACGCGACATGTTACTTCCTGTTGTGGAATAAATTATGGCGTCTTGACTACTTTTTGCTAACATCTGTGCATGAGCATCACGATATAATTCTTGTCGACATAACATTACTTCTTCCTAATATCTTTTCATGTGTCTTTAAGGTGGATGGAGGGAGGTTGGGTAGGGGCGTGAGGTTGAATTCCTTCTACTTTATGGTCGTGGCCGTTCTGATGATATTTAGAATTTTATAGCCCGGACAATTCAAATTTTAGCTAAAAACCCTCACTTGCATGTGTGAAAAATACCTACCGATTCGTCTCGTATTTTCTGTGAAAATTTCGTTTACACTTAGGTGTTTACAAAATAGGGCTTGAGAATTTCACAGCACCTTTTTGTGCCAAATTCGTACGAACTTATCACACACGTGTGAGGAATTCGAGCGAATTTTTCACACGTGTAACGAATTTGTTTTTGTGAATATTGAGGTTAAACAAAGCTGCTTTCAGGCCAAGGTCAAATGTCAGCCGTTTCCGTTCAGAAATAGAGAAACACAAAGCCAACATCTTTTGTGAATGAACTATCCCATATACTTATTTTATCACACACCCGTGCCGATTTTGCGACTCCGTAAATATGGTATTGCACGGCCGTGCATATATTTTGACGTGACGTCATTAGCGTTATACAAACATAGTGTAAAGACGCGCTAAATGTTAGCGTTATACTATAGGCGCGTCAATGAAAAATGACTCTTATTTCACTTAAAACGGTCTTTATTTTGGGTATGTGATAAATAGAATATTAAATTCGTGTAAGTTTATTACTGAATTTATTGCACTCGTTGAATAAAATAATATTATGCTCGCAAGAGGCTCGCATAATATAATTTTATTCAACTCGTGCAATAAATTCAGTATTGAACTTACAATCATTCAATATCCTCAATATAATACCTTTTTATCTCGGCTGTTCAATGGTCAGGGTTACATTAAACATCAATATCTGCTAAAAAAAAAAACACAACTTTTAAACTGCATAGGATGATAAAGTATTTTCGTCCAATAACTAGATAGCCATTTCACAGCATTGAAATTTTATATAATGATTATTTTCACTGAGTAAATGACTTATGGCAACAAACGTCAGAGTCAAATAATTATTTTACACTATACCAAGAACCGTTTTGAGTCAATTAAGTACATGACTATTTTACCAAACGCTTTTAAATGTTGATTGCAATCAATGATTTAAACAGACCCATATATTTAACGGTCATGGTCCAGCACGGTTCAAGAAAAAGCTATTTCTTCTAAATTATAACAAGCAAAAAATCGGCCATTGGCATATAAACTTCATATAATTGGCAACCACGTTAAATCAAGTAACAGACATATTCCGTTTATTGACTTTGGTATTTTTTTAATGTCAGCGTCACAATGCCTTTGCAGAAAACTTGCGTTTTCGCTCAATAGAAAACCACCTGAACTACTTTTAAAACTTCTTAGGTGTATATATCTTTTAATGACAATTTGGTTATTAATGTACTGCCATAATTAGTGTAAATACGGAATTTATTTCTTTTTAAGCTTAATTGGTAGTGATATGATGACAATAAAAAGGAATAAACATTGTTTTCACTACACATGACGTTATCTATGAACCATTAAAAGTGATTGAAACTCTGTCTTGTTTAAATTATAGACCAAATACATCAGTGATTATTCAACAATATGTAGCATATTGTTTTGTGCTACACTATGGAATGAAGGTTATGCCGAACCCAAACTTCCATGGCATGGTACCACATGTGGAAATGGCAAGGTACGATTTAACCTAATGATTAAAATAATATCATGCTAAACAAGCTTCTCTTTTCTTAAATTGCTTAATCTAAAATTGTAACTATGCCATAATAAGTAATCATCATTTATCAATTAAAATAATTGCATCACTCAGAAATATATGAATCTGTCTATTTATCCTTAGATGTGTCAATCAGGGCATTGCGTCGAATCTCCCCTAGCACCTCCAGTCGACGATGGTAAGTGAAGCTTCAATTTAAAATATTTACGATTTTCAAATACAATCATCGTCGGTATAAACTTTGTGGTAATATTTCATCCTTGCACAACGTGAGTTCCCATAAATAGTAAAATACCACAGAGAATTAACTATCATAATTATTTTAACACACCGTTATAAATATCTACTGTGAAAACAAACATGTGCGTCACTGCGTTTCAAGCAGGACAAAAACCATAATCCGTTTTGTAATCATCTACTTACTCTATAATTACCTGTAAGCAACTACACATTCCAGTTTTACAATACGTTATTTAAGGAATGATATATTCCAATTTCCCAGACAGTGATTTTATCGCTCAATAAAATCACTGTTTGGAGTTCGGATGCGAGGAATTATATCACGAGGGAATAGCTCGGGCAATATAATGATGCGCATCCGAACGACACCGATTTGTATATACTATTTCGATTCTAACTCGATATCATCACATAAACATGTTGCCGTACCGGATATTTAGCCTAATTACGGCTTATTTGTTTCCTTTCTTTATTTTCAGCGCGTCACATTTTTAGTGCTTACGTCACGTGTATAATGATTACGTCATATGTCCTAATATAGAAGGTCAAACAATGACTTTATTTAAGAAATAAGATACTCAATAAAATCACTGTTTGGAGTTCGGATGCGAGGAATTATATCACAAGGGCGTAGCCCGAGTGATAAAATGTTGCGCATCCTAACGACAAGCAGTGATTTTATCAAACAATAAAATCACCGATAAGAATATATTATTTCGGTTCTAACACGACATCAACAAGCCGTAACTGATATTTCCTTACATTGCGCCTGATTTGTTTTCATACTTATCTTCAGGGCGTTATATTTTAGTGGTTATTCACGTGTATAATGATAACGTCACATGTCTTAATAAAGAATGCCAAACTGTGATTATACTGCATAATAACACACCGTAGAATCCTGTATGTTCAATAGGGGACAATGCGGTCGAGTTAATATACATAAAAACACACTATTTGCGGTTCTTCTTTGTTGGGAAAATACGGGTCGTGTTAGAATAAATTATGTATATGTTAGTGCTCATTCGTGCTATTCTACACAAATTTGAAAGTTCGACTAGAGCGATAGCGATAATCTCTGTAGAACAGCTACGGAAGCATACTAACACACTTTGTACCAAGCTTTATTTTGCTTCATTTATAATCGCTTTATTACATCACCACTTTTGTACACACGCGGTTCTAAGTATTATGACAAATAGAAGGCGACTATGAACAGAACTTCTTAAATTATCGACTTTTTTCTTCTATGAAAATAAACATATTTTTTAATTCTACAGAAATTAGAAATATTCTCCTGTCGCTATCGCTCCCTTCGAACTTTCTCATTTCTGTTATAACAGCACGGATGAACACTTACATATACATAAATCCACTAAGATGTCTAGTATAATATAACTATTATAATATTGTTACTATATAGACTAAAATTGTTTTATTCACATTTTCATTTTTGTAATAGAAATTCGTAATAGATATCAGAAAAAACTACCAAAAAACTGGCATAAAACGTGAATTTCTCTCTCTTGTGCCCTTTCACACTTTTTCACCTTCCCACTCCCCAAATACCAGCTTATAAATGGTCGTAAGCTACCTAACACCTATATAATATTTAAAACATAAAACAACATCCCATGTTATGTTTGTTTGTGGAGAAAGTGATTTAAAAGGACTCCCCTGAGGTTTAAAATCCTAAAAACATAACATTTGAATTTCTTACATAAATGAGCTGGGGCACTTTAAACAGAAATATAGACAAAAATAGTTTAGAAATATACTTTGAAAATCGTATTTTTTATGTTTTTCTTAGCCCGATTTGAGTGAAAAGCGTTTAAACGCTTTTCATTTTGAGTCATTTTTTACAACTTGAATAATAATTCTGGAAAAACAAAGTGGCAAATGATCTGAAATTTTGCACAAATGTTAGTGGTCTTAACCTACATCAAATTCTACATTTATCTGGGGAAAAAAATCTATCCCATCATGTCAAAAAACCTAAGTGGAGTCCCTTTAAGGGCTTTTTAATGGAAATAATTCATTCAGCGGATGTACCGTTTGATTTCAGCAGTTGCATACTTATATGAGAATAAATTCATTTCATTAAGTTTCTTTCTTATTATTTTTATTTTAGTTTTTAATTTTTCTTTTGCTGCTGGGAATGTGCGTTACCGCTGCCCCATTGGAGCCTCAGTGAAAAAACTACACTAATATATGCAAGGTGCGAAAAAAAACTCAACCGCTATATAGCAGTTGAGTTTTTTTCCTATATGAATCAATGACAAAACTGTACTGCTATATATCAATACAGTTTTCAACTGATCATTGAAAGTGTACTGAGTATAATGGGTTAGTAAGAAAAAGTTCCAAACCATGCAATAATTCCACATTACAGTCGAGTTCGACATACTTTAACTGTTTTATCGCATGGTGCAGCGATTCGTCTTTGATGTTCCTCAGCTGTTATACATCAGTAAATGCTTTATGGTGATAACGTACAGTGCGATATCTCAGATAACGTGTACTTCTTTTGAAAAACGTGTGAGTTATTTTAAATAAAGCACAGTTATCTAAGTGCATTTGGTTTATGTATAAGCTTAACCGTAGACAAATACACTACAAGGGTCACTGGACGGTACTAAAATTTATGCAAGAAAAATAACGAATATATTCAGTTTGGGGAAAAATAATGGGGTACTGGGGATAAGGCTGTCAGTTAAGATAGAAATTGTGTCTGTGGCTTGAACGTACTTGTTTATTAACCTTTTTATCCTTTTACGGTTTTACCTTAATTCATTTTATGCTTTTGAGTTGATTACCGTTTTATCCTTGATTTTTTTTTTATAATTTTATCCAAAAAAATAATTTCACATTTTCAAAAACGAGATTACTTTTATCACGACTAACTATGGAGAGCTGTCCTGCTGTCCTATTGGCCCCGGCGTCCGCTTCCAGATTTCAGATTTAAGTTTTGATGCAGTAAAATATTTTTCACTAAAATTTTTACATTTCTTAAGGTATCAAATTCAAACTTCAAATATATGTTCCTTATCATCAACTACATCTCATGTGCAAAGTTTATAACTCTTGCACCAATATTTTGATATTCATTTCCCCTTGAACTTAGAATTTCCTTAAAAATTCTTTAACTGTTACTTCTTTATTTCTTTAGGGATCAACTTCATACTCCTTATCATTAACCATATGTTATGTGACAAACTTCATTACTCTAGCACTAATATTGCAAGACTAATCTCCCCATCAATTTAGATTTTTTTTACTTGAAAGATGTTATTTTCTAACTATAACTTCTTTAGTTTTAAAGGTGTCTACCTCAAACTTAACAACTTATTCCTTATCATCAATTACATCTTATGTGACAAGGTTCATAACTCTTGACGCAACACTTTCAGATTAATCTCTTTGAACTTTAGATTTTTTTAAAGAAATATTATTACTTATTTTATGCATGCTTTTCAGTAGATTACTGATTTATCCTTGAAAATTATACTTGATAATTTCACAGAAAAAAATATCAAAATATAATTTCACACTTTTCAATGACGAAACTACTTTTTTATGTTTTTCCCAATCTTGTTCCTCAATTTTATTTTTGCTGATAATTTGACAATGTCAGGCTGTTTAGAGAAAAACAAAGCTGAAATTGATAAATAACTAAAATGTCAAAAGTAATAAAATGAAGAAAACTTACTTGTATCCATCCAAATTACCAATCACCAAATATCATCTCTAAATGTTTTTGTTTCATTTTTACAGTCTGAAAAATACATTCCTACCACATGCAAAACTGCTCTTTATGACATTTGGGCATATTTAAGTATTCTACGAGCAGTATCTGCCGTATGCTTTATGAAAACTTGAACAGCAATGACAGCCATCAGCCCGAAGAATTACAAAAAAAAGTTAACAACCCAGCGTTCGTGCGGCAGCCTTTCAACAATTCCAAGTTTCCAATTTCCTACCCGTTTTTTGAATATTTACACATCTGTCAACACTAATATTGTCTGTTACAATTCTCAAATAAGTTTTCTTTCTTTTAAAAAGTTGTATGACTAACAAATCCAAATAATATTCCGCTAAATCAAACACAATTATTTTCCTCCTGTGAAATACACAACTTTTAAAAATGGCGACCGCTTACGTTTAACAGAACCAGGTCTAATATAAATTTGCAGTAAAAAACAGAAATATGGATGGATGGGTGGACTTTTTCTCCTACCAGAATTGTTTGTTTTTATTATTAAAACAAGCGATCATTCATATTTTTTAAAAAATGAATAATATCACCGACATTTAACGTTGATTATCGAACTTATTTTTCAGCCCAAGACTTCTTGTGTTTTATGAGAAATTTGACTACATGTACATAATAGAGGCTACCAGTGGGGAAAACAGATTTTAATATTAAAGTTAATATCAAGAAAATTTCGTTTTAACTTGTTTTCAAGCATAAAATAAAAAATGACATTTGTTTGTTTGTTGTGGCAGATGAAATTTTATTTCATCGCTTCAACTTTAAATTTTTAAAGCTTATTCGATAAAATAAAATTTCATCTTACACCCAAACAAACAAATATCCTCTTTTTCTTTACTTTGCAAGGTATCTTCTTCAAATACATGTATATATTTCTTATCATTACACACATGTTCAGTGGCAAAACTCATAATTCTAGCTTGACTATTTCCAGAATTTCCAGAATTATTCCCCTTGAACTTGGAATTTATGTTAACAAATATTATGTTTAACTATAACCTAATACACAATTATACATTCTTGATTTTTCTTTCATAGTTTTTTCTTCCTTTCTTTGTCCTGTATTTTATTAGTCGACCTTCGCTGTCTCCTGTGACAGCTCTAGTTTAAGATGTTCCCCATGTGGTACCTCAATTTTATTTTTCCTTACAATTCTGAAATGTCAGGGCTGTTTAGAGAAAGCAATAAAAAGAAAAATCCTACTTCAATTCATTCAAATTACCAATGACCAAATAGCGTGTCTAAATTTTGGTTTCATTTTTACAGTCTGAAAAATGCACTTCCTTTCCTATGCAAAACTGCTTTTGGTGACATTTTGGTCATATTTAAGTAAATAACTCCCTAATGCAATATGAAAACTTGAAACGCGATGACAAATATCAGCCCGAAGAATAAAGTAAACCACCCAGCGTTCGTAAGACAGCCTTTCAACAATTCCATGTTTTCCTTATTCTTAGCCGATTTTTAGCTCACCTGAGCACGAAGTGCTCAAAGGTGAGCTTTTGTCATCACTCTGCGTCCGTCGTGCGTCCTTCAAAAAATGGCGTCAAACTTTTCAAACAACATCTCCTCCTAAACCACATGGCCAATTGCAACCAAACCTTACAGAAATGATCCTTAGGTGGACCCCTTTCAAAGTTGTTCAAAAATTTAAATTCCATTAAAAACTCTGGTTGCCATGGCAACCAATAAGAAAAACTTAAAAAATCTTCTTCTAAAAAACCCTAAGAGCTAGAGCTTAGATATTTAGCATGGAACATCTTCTAATGAGTGCCTACCAAGTTTGTTCAAATCAAAGCCCTGGGGTCAAAATTGGCCCCGCCCCAGGGGGTCGTTGATTTTCCCTATATGCATATAGTAAAAAACTTAAAAATTCTTCTTTTAAAGAACTCAAAGAGCTAAAGCTAAGATATTTAGCATGAAACATGTTCTAGTGGGTATCTACCAATTTTGTTCAAATAAAAGCACTGGGGTCAAAATTGGCCCCGCCCCGGGGGTCATTGATTTTCCTTATATGTGTATAGCCAAAACTTAAAAAATCTTCTTTAAAAAAACCCAAATAGCTGGAGTTTAGCTATTAAGCATGAAACATCTTCTAGTGAGTGTCTACAAAGTTTGTTCAAATAAAAGACCTGGGGTCAAAATTGGCCCCGCCCCAGGGGTCTTTGATTTTCTCTATATGCATATAGTAAAAACTTAAAAATTCTTCTTTTAAAGAACCCAAAGAGCTAGAGCTAAGATATTTAGCATGAAACATCTTCTAATGAGTGTCTACAAAGTTTGTTCAAACAAAAGCCTTAGGGTCAAAATTGGCCCCGCCCCAGGGGGTCATTGATTTTCCCTATGTGCATATAGAAAAAACTTAAAAAATCTTCTTTTAAAGAACTCAAAGAGCTAGAGCTAAGATATTTAGCATGAAACATGTTCTCATGGGTGTCTACCAAGTTTGTTCAAATAAAAGCCCTGGGGTCAAAATTGACCCCGCTCTGGGGGTCATTCATTAGCTCGACTTTTTTTAGATATATACATATTATATATATACATATATATTTAATATTTATATACATAATATAAATATATATATATATATATATATATATATATATATATATATATATATATATATATATATATATATATATATATATATATATATATATATATATATATAATGTATATAAATATTATAATTAGTAATTTACAATATATATATATATATATATATATATTACAATATACATACATATATATATATATATATATCTTTATTACTTTCACCTTATCGTAAATTTCCACTTCATATAACATCACACTGTTTGTAACTTGCATTTTCTAACATCATACTTTAAGTAATAAAAACACACACGCCCTGATATGTGAAGTTTTATTTATTTAATATATATATTTTTTTTTTTTAAACATACTTTTATAGATATATTTAACCGAGTTTATGCCATATTGACCGCAGGCTATAATTTCTTTTGTTAAGTACTACACAATGGCCATTCAATAACGGTCTATTCATAATCGATGTAATTTTATCACCTTTCTAGCGACTGTGTTTCAGTTCAATTTTTGATACTATACAGTACACTCGTATTGAGATTTTGTGCTCGATTGTGTGCACATTATACATGTTATACACCCCTGATGAAGGCATAATACGCCGAAAGCACTTGGGTATTTATACTTTAGCACTGTATGAACGTTTATTTTCTCCAAATTTATTGTTATTTTTTCCACGTTCTATATATATTCCGCGGCCTATATACAGGTGAGCGACTTTGGGCCATTATGGCCCTCTTGTTTAATGTTAACTCATCTGTCAATAATTATTTACTGTCTGTTACAATCCTCAAATAAGTTTCCTTTCTTATAAATTAATGTATGATTAACAAATCCTAATATTCCTCTGAATCAAACAAAATTATTTACCTCCCGTGAAATACACAACTTTTAAAAATAGCGACCGCTTATATTACTCAAAACCTGGTCAAATATAAATTTGCCTTAAGTTACGGAAATAAGATCAGATGGTGTGACTTTTTCTTCTTCTATAATTGTTTTTATTTTTAACTCAGGGGATCAATTATGTTTTGGAATATAATAAATAATATCATCGCCATTTAACGTTGATTGTAGAACTTATTTCACTTAAGTCCACTTAAAATTGGGCTACCAGTGGGGAAACAGATTTTAATCTTAAAGTTCATATTGAGGAAATTTCATTTAAACTTGTTTTTAAGCTTAAAATGAAAAAAAAAAATGTTTGTTGTGTAAGATCTCGTGAACTTTAAAAACCGTCCTCTCACAGTTATAGTTTATCGAACTCGACTGTTATGTGGAAATATCATGGCCTAGGGCGGCATCTCGGGTTTAAATACATATTTTGCTTCTCTTAATAGAATTAATTCCCCACAGGAACATTTTTATGGTACATTTTTTGTAAGGCCCTTTCACACTAGACGGTGCTTTCACTGCGTTTGCAAGGCGTTGTTTAATTTAACAAAAATAAAAATGTGAAATATTTGATGACATTGAGACTTAACGGCGTTTTCACGGTGTCCTCACGGCAATCAATGCGATACTAAGGAGTTTCCACGGCGTTTTAAATGGCGATTGTTTGCGCTCGTAATGATCTTCTACTGCGTTTTATGCACTTCAACTGCGCTTTTACGGCGCTTACACGGCGCTCACACTGCGCTGAAATAAAAAAAAGCTCCGTACGTTCAAGCCAAAGACAAAACTTTTTCAGACTGACAGCCATATCCACAGAACCCCATTATTTTTCTCCAATCTGAATATATTCGTTGTTTTTCCAGGCCAAATATTAGTACCGTCCAGTGACCCTTGGGTATTTGTCTTCGGTCACGCTTATACATGAACCAACTCTAGGTGTATTTAGGTAAATGTGCTTTTGAAATAACGCACACTTTTTTCTAAAGAAGTATGCTTTTATAGGGTTAATGCACGTTTTTCCGTGTTATAACATCTGCAGAGTTCCGAGGAACGTTTGGTGCCCCAGCCCGGTAGGGCGAGGGCTCAAACAGTTCCGAGGGACTCTGCAGACTTTATAACACGAAATAAACGTGCGTTGACGCTATTATAGCATACAATTTAAAAACATATTTAATACATAATTAAATCCTTGTGTTCGGACGGTATTAAACCAATTCTACATGTTTTATGTATACGTTTATTTTTCCGGGGCCAACAACTTGGGAAATACAAATGCTCAGAACCGAACGAAATTTCGAATTTCAATTGATTTAACAAAGCTAAACATTGGAGATTTATTAATTTTTTTCAACTCAAGAAAAAAATTAAATTAATCTACCCAAGATAAAACATGATCCTCAGAAAAGCTTAGAATGATTTCAGATTGACGGTAAAAAGAGATTTCAGACATCAGAATCGTTTTTTTTTTCAAGCACACAAGTTTATAAAAAAAATCAGGCACTAAACATTATTCTCTCAAAGAAATATAAAGAGCATTTATTAATATAAACATTAATAAAACAACATTTTCTCATATTCGTTTTGTGTTATCTTGTTTTGTTAATTAATCGGAGGGTTATTTAGAATGACAGATATTTGTTTACATTGACAACTGTCCGTTTCTTAGAAAGGGCGACAACCAAGATTAGCGGCGATGTCTATACGCCGTATTTCCGGCATAGTTACTTGTGTGCTGCTCGCCGTTTTGTGATTAAGGCCCTCGAATCAATAACAGGCCAGATCGTCAAGTCTTTTGTTTGTTTACTAATATTTATACAATGTCCTTTACAGTCAAGTAGGTATCATATTGTTGACAAGCGTACATGTATTTCTCAAACTATTAACACATTTTTTTGAGCAGAAGCGTGTCCATTTGGAGATACCCCTTACATTGTTCCGTACAAGAAATTGAGTTGTTCCGATCTTCTTGGATCTCCTGCAACAACTTACAATTGTTACATTGAATCGACCAGGCAACACTGCTGTGCTACTTGTGAAGCTATAAAGAAATCTAACACGGCGTATAAAGGTATGTTTTTGCTATGATTTACTCAATATATAACGCATTTTTAGCTCGACTATACGAAGAATATGGAGAGCTGTCCTAATCGCGGCTGCGTCCAGATTTCAGATTAAAGTTTTTGTGCAGTAAAATGGTTTTCACTAATTCTTTCTCATTTCTTAAGGTATCAACTTCAAACTTCAAATATATGTTAATTATCACCAACCACATCTTATGTGACAAGGTTCTTAACTGTAGCTACAATATTTTCAGATTTCTGTACCCTTTAACTTAGAATTGTCCTTAAAAAATACTATTTTTTACTGTTACTTCTTTATTTCTTAAGGGATCAACCTTATACTTCAAATGTATGTACATTATTATCAACCACAACTTATGTGACAAGGTTCATGACTCTAGACTATTTTCAGATTTAACTCCCTTGAACTTTGAATTTATGTTAAAAATGTTTTTTTTTACTGTAGATCTAATTTTATACTTAATCATACATAATTGAGTTTTCTTTTATAGTTTTGTCTTCCTTACTGGGTCCAGTATTTTGTTAGTGGATCTTCGCTGTCTCCTGTGACAGCTCTTAATGTTAAGGATATCATGTTTTATGCTTTTTTAATGCTCAAATGGTCTAGTCATTGTCAGAGAACGATTTTTATCTTTTCATTTTGAGCATAATCATTATGTTGCCTTTTGCCAAATTTTGTATAGTTTTAAAAAATGGATGGCCTGAATTTATTGATTACCTTCATGTTTTTTTTTCTGTTTTTTGTTGTTTTTTGTTTGTTTTGTTTTTTATTTTCATAATTCTTTTCATTAAAGGGTTAGGTACGTTTTGGGTCGATTTTGGCCCATCGGCAAAAAATATTCAAATTTTGATATTTCAAAATTAAATTATATTTCTAACAAACAAAGCAAGATTGAGTAAGATATCTGCTTAGACAAAAAAGTTAAAATAAATCAAAACAACCTATCAAAAAAATAAAATACTACAGTTTGACGTCATCAACGCATCGCTTCGAGTAATTAGAAATATAATGACGCATATGTATTTTCTAAATTGTTTATCGTGTAATGCAAAGGAGTTGATGATACATTTGATGTAAATTTCTACCGTACAATAACGATTGCAGACACACATAATTAGTCACTGTGAAGTATATAAAAACAGACGAAAATGAAGACATATACAATAGCTTTATTTATATAATTTACTTACCCTATTAAGGAAGTGTGTTCAGTAACTGCTGTTTTATAAAATACACAATTACTTTAACAAGTTCATGGTTAAATTTTCGGCACTGAACCTTCTTCAGTTTAAAAGGGCTAACCAACGAAATCTGTTAGAAGTTTGTACGAAGAGGCACATATTCGTCATACTACAGCTATGACAATATTTTTAGCTCACCTGTCACAAAGTGACAGGGTGAGCTTTTGTGATCGCTTTTCGTCCGGCGACCGTCCGTCCGTCGTCCGTCCGTCCGTCGTCCGTAAATTTTTTCTTTAAATGACATCTCCTCATAAACTGCTGAGCCAATTTCATCCAAACTTCACAGGAATGTTCCTTTGGTGGTCACCTTTAAAAATTGTTCAAAGAATTTAATTCCATGCAGAACTCTGGTTGCCATGGCAACCGATAGAAAAAACTTAAAATATCTTCTTTTAAAAAACCCAAAGAATTAGAGCTTAGATATTTGGCATGAAACATCTTCTAGTGAGTGTCTATCAAGTTTGTTCAAATAAAAGCCCTGGGGTCAAAATTGGCCCCGCCCAAGGGGGTCATTGATTTTCCCTATATGCATATAGTAAAAACTCATAAAATCTTCTTTTAAAGAACCCAAAGAGCTAGAGCTAAGATATTTAGCATGAAACATCTTCTAATGGGTGTCTACCAAGTTTGTTCAAATAAAAGCCCTAGGGTCAAAATTGGCCCCGCCCCAGGGGGTCATTGATTTTCCCTATATGCATATAGTAAAAAGTTATAAAATCTTCTTTTAAAGAACCCAAAGAGCTAGAGCTAAGATATTTAGCATGAAACATCTTCTAATAAGTGTCTATCAAGTTTGTTCAAATAAAAGCCCTGGGGTCAAAATTGGCCCCGCCCCAGGGGGTCATTGATTTTCTCTATATGCATATAGTAAAAACTAAATAAAATCTTCTTTTAAAGAACCCATAGAGCTAGAGCTTAGATATTTAGCATGAAACATTTTCTGATAGGTGTCTACCAATTTTGTTCAAATAAAAGCCCTGGGGTCAAAATTGGCCCCGCCCCGGGGGTCATTGATTTCTCTTATATGTGTATAGCAAAAACTTAAAAAATCTTCTTTGAAAAAAAAACAAATAGCTAGAGTTTAGATACTTAGCATGAAAAATCTTCTAGTGAGTCTCTACCAAGTTTGTTAAAAAAAAGCCCTTGGGTCAAAATTGGCCCCGCCCCGGGGGACATTCATTTTCCTTATTTGTGTAAAACAAAAACTTAAAAAATCTTCTTTGAAGAAACTCAAATAGCTAGAGTTTAGATATTAAGCACGAAGCATCTTCTAGTGAGTGTCTACAAAGTTTGTTCAAATAAAAGCCCTGGGGTCAAAATTGGGCCCGCCCCAGGGTAAATTGATTTTCCTTATATGTGTATAGCAAAAACTTGAAAATTCTTTGAAAAAACCCGAATAGCTAGAGTTTAGATATTAAGCAGGAAATATTTTCTAGTAAGTGTCTACAAAGATTGTTAAAATAAAAGCCCGAACAAAAGCCCTGGGGTCAAAATTGGCCCCGCCCCAGGTGTGTCACTGTTTTTAACTAAATGTGTAAAGAAATAACTTGACCAGCTAGACCTTAGATGTTTAGCATGAAACATCTTCTAATGGGTGTCTACCAAGTTTGTTCAAATAAAAGCCCTGGGGTTTAAACTGGCCCCGCTTCAGGGGCCTATATACAGGTGAGCGACTTCAGGGCCATCATGGCCCTCTTGTTTTATTCAGTGGTCTTATGTAATTTCCTATTTAGTAAAGTTCAGACTTTATATGTATGCACGTGTTTGAATATCATCATCATCATCATCATTATCAGAATCATTATTATTATTATATGATATTGATCTTACACATAATGCCTCGGTTACTCGACCTACCGGAATCGGCCGAATAACCGGAATCGGTGGGGACTTTACTGGAACCGATCTGTAATTTTGTTATTTATGAACTTTTAAAAAATATACTTTCATTTTTATAAGATATAAACATTATCAATGATATGTCAAAAGATGTTTGTAAATAAAATCACTTCTAAGATCTGAGAGTTACTGCCATATTGCCGGATTCGTCGTGGGCCTGCGATTTGGTTATTTATTATTTATGAATTTAAATAAAATTTGTTTGTCTGTTTTTATAAAACTTAAACGTTATGATTGACCTCCAAAAAATAAATGTGAAAAGAAATTTTGTTTTTGTTAACAGTGAAAAAATATTTAAGCGGTGAAAACGGGAAAACTGCAGGAATCGGCGAATGATTACCGAAATCGGCCTGTATTTTGCTTATTTATGAACTTTTAACCAATTTTCTTGCATCTTTAATTAGATATAAAACGATATCAATGATATGTAAAAAGATTTTTGTTAATAAAATCACCATTTATTAATAAAACAAGATATTTAATATCGGAAAGTTACAGCTATACTGTCGGAATCGGCGAAAGATTACGGGAATCGGCCTTAAATTTGGTATTTTTTGGACGTTTTACGTTTCTTTTACATCTTTTTATTAAATATAAACATTATCTATCATATTCAAAATAATAATTTTGCAATTCGCTTTTGATAAATAATACAATCGAGTTACTGTCATACTGCCGAAAAAGTACAATGATTAACCTCCCTTGAATTCCTGCCAAAATGTCATTACATTAATCAAAGCACAGAAGGCGCTGAATTTGTTTGGGTCTCAGAATGTAAGAACAGGTACAGGTTGTGAGATTATATGTGTAGTGCCACCAATGCTTTCCATCGTTTTAATTGTAGTAAATTGGCTATAAGACTAATTGCAACACTGATATTCAATCCAATGTTTATTTGACTTAAACCATTTGAAAAAGAAATGAGTTGCCTTTACTGGGATTTGAACTCCAGACCTCTCGCTTCCTAAGCGAGCGCGAAAACCCTTCAGCCACGGTGAATTTATATGTGAACGGCCTGAAGAAAACCATAAAGGGCTGCAAGTTCTGTGGTATTTTCTGATTGCAATCTAAATCGTACTGTATATCTGTATGTATTTTCCTGTATAAGTTTATTTTTATGTATTATAATTCATTTTGCAAGGCACCAGAGTTTGATACATACGGAATTCTGCATAAATAGAGTTGCATCAAAAAATCATTTATGTTCATTTTTTACGACAGCCACACTTTATCCTTGCATATCATGGCTACTTCATTTACAAAGACACTTAAAAAGGAATAAAAAATAAAGTTTCCTCGACTGGGATTTGAACTCCAGACCTCTCACTCACTAAGCGAGCGCGTTACCCCTGCACCACGGAGAAGTTGTACAAACATTGTCTGAATAACATCAAGTCATTCTAAATTTAGAACTTCCATTGCATTTCGGGTTTGTAATTCCTTATTAATTTCGAGGATAAACCTGTTGTTTAAAATTGAAGTAAATAATTTAGCAAAAATCTTCTCGCCCAAATAGTCCGACATGTAGAATCTATATATTCCACTACTCGGTTTGTGTAGTATTCGGTAATCGACATCGCTAAAAATAGTATTTTCATTGATAAAATCATATTCATCCGCGTAATTTGTGATTGTGCATTTATTGACAATTCTATAAGCCAACGCTATTTTTAAACTTTGAATGCGTTGTAATTTGTTGGATACTTGTAACAAAATAAAAATATTTCTTTCTTTTAAATCGCTAGTTTTAAGCTGTTTTGAGAACTACTTGTTGTTAGGTTTGTCGTAAACTTCTGTGTCAGAGATTGAATTTCCGCTTTGTATTTACTTATTTTCGATCAGAAAATACAATAAAACAATATTAGAAATCTTCGACCATTCGGGAATTATTTTGCTTGAAAATTAATGTGTCTGTCTTTGACCATCTTTACGCAGTGATCTCCCCTGAATTTTTCGGCGTTAGTGTACATATAAAGGGAAGTAACCGCTTCAAAAAAGTTGACTACTTTCGGCATTTGCAATTAACAACATTAGACTCTGAAATTTCGCTACCATTATTTGTTTGGTCTGACGACCCAAACAAATAAAAACGGAGACCACCTTGTAAAAACACGTACGTGTTAGATTTTATATTTCTTGCATATCAGACAGGATTATCTACCGTTTACACCAGTGCTAGAAAACCCTGTCTTACACCCCCATGTAAGACAAGTCGCGTCCTTAAATGACGTCATTGCCGCGCGCCTTTTATGAATGAATTGCGTTCTTAGAATGACGTCACTTAACCGTTATGAATGAAGTTGTAAGTTCATACGCTGCTATTAGAACAAAAAATGCGTAATGAAAATATCAGTTTTCGTAATTTCTGTTCTGAAAATAATTGATATGCAATATGCAAGAAAAAGAATCAAACACCAGCTGTCGGTGCAGACGGGAATATCTAGCTCTCAGGTAACTGTTTAAGCGGAAACTCGGCAGAGCCTCGTTACCGCCGTAAACAGTAACCCTCGAGCTAGTACCGGCAGCCAGTGTAAGATTCTTATATGATTTATTAATGTTTATGTACTCAGGGCTGGGAATCAAAACTGCGTCGTATCCTACAAAATGTAAACAAACGCCGCCATCTTGGAACGAAAAACGTATGTTTTTGTTTATAACTTTTTTTGTTGGAAATGAAAAACAGATATATGAATTAACCCGCTACACTATTTTCCGCTTCGTTCGGTATATGTTGCTTGCACAACTATTTTGTAAAACAAAAGTTATAGCGAACTTGCAACTCGAAGCGGAGCAGAATTTTTATAAAAATGTGTGGATACGACGCAGTTTATAATGCTTTATCTATCGTTTTCTCATTCAAATAAATTATATACTCATTTCAGAGTTTACCATTACCATCGAAATATATTTTGCATCATTTACTAAAATTTCATTAAAAGAGATGTTTATTTTCTAACAAAATAATGATTTTTACGAAATGATACGACGCACTTGAAACTAAAATAAGATACGACGCAGTTGTATTTTTTGCCAGCCTTTTCAACAGGGATAATTTTGGCAATATATGTCTATTTTATGGAATAATCACTTGCGCTAGATAAAAAAACAGATTATTTGTGGTGTATAGCGATGTTCTGTTGCTTTTGATTTTTTAGAATACATTGTGTCATGTCCAATATAACATTTAATTTGAAAGTTTACATTGCGGAAGCTACTTTACAGTTAAACATGAACATCTTACTTAATTTATCATATTTTTTTAAAAATAATTTCTTATATTTTCCTGTATGTTCTATATTATCCCTATTTTTTGGCAAAAAATATAGAAGTCTATGAACCTGAATTTATTTTGGCTAGCTACGCTCCAAGTAAACTGTGGTTCTGCATGTTCTGGGTAATGACTGTTTTTTTTAGGTTTGTTTCCTACACATTAGCTGTACTGGGGGCGAAGACGTCAGGTGCACCTTTGTGCATTATTACAGGCAAAATGTTGCACCTGCAGAGAACCATCGACATTTTGAAACTAGCTTGATAGGTTTCCACACGAAAGAATCAAAAGTCCCTGGTGGTTTTCGAATTCATAGCAGTTCAGTTCAAGTGATTTGAATTCAATAAACAGCTCGGCTTCGGTCGAACACCTGTCTGATTTTTTTTAACAATTTGTTAATATCAGCTGTAAAAATAAGCAGTTTTAGTTGTTTTTTTTTTAACTTCTGGTGTGAAGTTTAAAGATTATGAATATTTGAATTAATTATAAAGACAATAACATTTAACTTTCTTATTGAAATGAAATATTTCCTTGATATCTTAGATTATTTTTACTTTGATATTTCGGTGCGAATAGCAGAGAAATTTTCAACGTAAACAGGGGGTAATCCTCTTTGAAGTCATTTTCTGAAAACTTTTGTTTAATTTTCAGGCAATTTATTTTCAAATAAAATCACACTTAAGTTTGAAGGTATGTTTAGATGCCATGTCTCTAGTCTGTTGAAAATTCGATGCGATAATTTGACCTAAATTTTCTCTTCAATATAGTGAAAACTTCTTCAATTCTATTGAAACATCCTGTCATACAAACATCTGTATCAAATTTATCGGTGCAAACCTTAAAAAAACCTTTGCAAAACGGACACCTTCTTTACAAAATAATTTGTAGTTTTATCATTTGTAACTCGATTTTGAAAATTTAAAGTTTTTTAATGGAGAAGAATGATACTTAAGTGCAAAAACAGAAAATACATTCCGTAGACCTGTTATTATCGACGATAAAGAAATGCAATACGACAAAATCGGCGGTAAAGTTCCGTGGCGCTGAACATAAAATGACTGAACGGAACGCATACAGTACCCTACTTGTAAAAATATATCGTAGCTTTACCATTTATAATATAATTTTAAAAAATTTAATGTTCAGTTTCAAATAATAAAACTCATCTGTTCTCACCGATTATTAACAAAATGAATACAATAGAATCGGCACGTAAAAGACATAATAACGGAATTGACGGAAATTGTTGTTAATTATAAGTAACAAAGGTAGGCATGCAATTTGTGCATACTTCTTCAGATAGCAAGAGACTTTTACAAAATTTGTAATTTTTTATTAAAAAAAAACAAAAACAAAAAACAAAGTTCATTCCTGATTGATACATTGTCCAGAAGAGGGTACCCTGGAATATTGAATTTTGTATCAAAATTCTGTAAATGAAAAAAGTAACCAACCTAATTTCGAACTCACTGGAACAAGTTTATAAGCATACTAAGGCAACACTAGAACACGTTGTCATATGAGTGCAATCACGTGTTTCAATGTATATTGCATTTTGTAGATGCTTATGACAGGAACTAAAAATGCGACCGAAAAATGAAGCCTTAATAGAATTTTATTACATTTTCCATTTTTATAACACCAATGAGTGACCTCTGCTTTTGACTTAAGTTGTAAACAAGAAAGGTTGTTGGACGTTATTAGCAAACCTAGCACATAATTTAATAGCTGAACCAATATGCAGCCTGCAATGAAAATACAACTGCGTCGTATCATATTTTATTTTCAACTGCGTCGTATCGTTTCGTAAAAATCATTATTTTCTTGGAAAATAAACATCTCCTTTTAATGAAATTTTAGTAAATGATGCAAAATCATATTTTGAAGTTAATGGTGAACTCTGAAACGAGTATCGATTGATTTGAAAGAAAAAACGATTGACACATTTTCATAAAAATTCTGCTCCGCTTCGAGTTGCAAGTTCGCTATAACTTTTGTTTTACAATTATATAATTGTGCAAGCAACATATACCGAACGAAGCGGAAAATAGTGTAGCGTGTAGTTACATATATCTGGTTTTCAGTCATTTCCAACAAAAAGAGTTATAATCAAAAACATACGTTTTTCGTTCCAAAATGGCGGCATTTGTTAACATTTTGTGAGATACGACGCAGTTTTGATTCCCAGCCCTGTGTTCTCGGTATATAGATTTTGCCATGTCTTTAATATTCCACAGCATGCAATACAGCTAAAATTTATACGAAACAAATTATTTTGAATCTTCAAAAACTTAGGTCTTGAATACAGGATATTTTCGTGTTTAATATGATATTTGTCGGCGATCACCGCGGAGAACTTACTTTTATTATTTTAAGATGACGTTTAAACAACATAATTTAAATTAAGTAAATAAAATGAAATAAATAAAAAATAATACAATGGAAAACGAAGAAAAACATAAACAAATGTACAAACACATAAAAGTCGGCAGTGTTTGTTTGGTATCGTTCAAAAATAGATCATCATTATGCGAGGCTAAAATGTTATATTCTGTTAAGAAAATAAAATTCAAAAGAGCATGTAACGAGATTTAATACAAGATTTTTTTCTGTTACGGCCAAAATCGACCCGAAACGTACCTATCCCTTTCAACAAAAAGTTCTCTTAAAAAAATCAAGCAATTCGAACTTATTTTCACTTTACAGCTTGTTGTTTTGATGACGTTAAAAATTTGACCTAAAGTCATAAGATTGGCAAAACAGTGGAGTGTGGGGCACCCGTGTCCTATGGACACATTTCTAGTTTATCGTTGCTTTAAAATGCTTTGTAAAGTGTAAAATCGAGGGTGAACAAATAACAGCCGCCCCTAACGAAGGTTTATTGGCAGTTTAACACAAGTTTCTCCTTCTTTGTCTATAGTGACAAAATCACGTGGAGTGTTAGAATGTCAGCTTAATACTGACATCGTTGAAGAACTGGCATAATATATTTTTTTCAATAAATTAAGCAATAATCTTACACAGATATAATTATATTTTTGTCACATACCAAAAATAAAACCTGTTTCAAGTAAAAAAGTAACATTTTTCATTGACGCGCCTATAGTATAACGCCAACATTTAGCGTGTCTTAACGCTACATGTTTGTACAACGCATATGACGTCACGTCAAAATATATGCACGTCTTGCAATACCATTTTTACGGAGTCGCGAAAGCGGCACGTTTATTTGATAAAGCCATTTAATAATAAGAGTATTTCGATTGCGTGAAATATGGACTATATTTTAAGAAACATGATAAAATGCCACATATTTTCACGAGCCGAAATGGCGAGTAAACATTTGTGGCATTTTATCATGTTGAGTGAAAATTATACCATATTTCACGAATAACAAAAAAAAATAACAATATCTTTTTAACTTAATTTTATTATCAAAGAAATGCTTGCTTGCTTGCTACGGAACTGCAAATATACAGCGCGCAGTAATATATAATGATTTTAATCGATATATGCGTGACGCGGTTTTATTGTGTATTTTATTTCATTATTTATTTTTCAAACAAAATACAGAGTATTAATGGCGAAATAAATGTCAAATTGAATCGGTTTGCGACATGGAAATAGCGGTCTTGTTTTTATTGTTTTTGCACGCGCTGTTTGGTGCTACATTGTGACGTCACGTGAACAACTCTTTAAACGTCAGTACAATTGGTATTATAATCACTGTGTGGATTTCTGATGCGATATCATCACCGATTTGGAGATATTATTTCGATTCTAACACGACATCAAGAAATAAATGCTGCAATACATGATATTAAGCTAAATTGCGCCTGATTTGTTTCTGTACTTATTTTCAGTGCGTCGCATTTTAGTGGTTACGTCATATGTATAATGATTACGTCACATCGTCATAAATATGAAACGTCAACAGTTTTTTTGTTGTTTTTTTTGCATAATAACACAGACTTTCGGTTCTCTATATTCAATAGGGAAAAATGCGGGTTGTGTTACAATTTATTTTATCTTATTTACGTCATGTACTTATCTAAGAGCGCTACAGCCCTCGCGGGACCGGGCTTCCGCACACTAGCCTAAAAGGATTTCAAAATGGCAGCGCCCTATTAACTGAGGATTTTTCCCAGACTCGTTAGATATATAATTTTGATTCTGACTTCATTTAATTTATCCACGTCATACATTTTATCTAAGAGCACTACAGCCCTCGCGGGGCCTATGACCCCGCTCGGACTTTATTCGTGCCGATTCGACACTAAATTTATTTAATTTGTTGAATAACTAGAGGATATTGAATGAGTGTAGGTTCAAGGGGGAGAATCACGCTGTTCGTTACCCAAACAAACAAGATGGCGGATGCAGCCGAAAAGTAAGTGTTTCCCTTTCTTCTGAAATTCGTGATGTTCTTGTGTAAAGGTACATAAAATAACCTTCTACACAATTTTCCTGGCATGCAGGATCTTATTTCATGATGTTTCGTCCCGTACTTCATCTGAAATGCGCGTCACCAGATTCGAAGCGAGAGAATTTCCCACTGGTTTGATCGTGGTAACGTACGGCTTCTTCTCTTAAATTCATTGTTTCTTTTACATATAGTAAGTAAGTAAGTAAATTTTATTATAGTGACATTGTGTTATGTACAATATAATAAACATACATATAACAAATTACAACACCCGGCCACGTTGAGCCTATAAGTCACTTTAAACTATATACAATTCATATAAATGATTTACAATAAAAATGTAAAGCATAGAAAAAAATAATCGGAAATACAGTGGTCAATCATCAAAATTCCATATAAACAAGCAAAGCATATCAAAATTTCAAAAGCTATAAATTCTAAACAATGTTAAGATGTTATTATATTTCTTGTTATTTTCAAATATGTCTGGTGATATTTTAACATGATTCAATACACTCAAGTAAATTTTTATTATGTAAAACATCAGGTCATTTGGTCATTTATAAAGATATAACCTTCTTCATTTCATACTTTCTACAATAAGCTTTGCAGCGCTAACATATTGATTTTGTATCACATAACTTAGTTTTTGAATATCAGACATATTGTCAAAGTCACTGCTACTCTCTTTACATTTAGAAATCAAATTAACACGTAAATCGTTGTATCTAGAGCATTTCAATATAAAGTGAGTTTCATCCTCAACAACATTGTCAGTACAAAGAGTGCATATTCTTTCATCAACACGTAATCCCACGTATCGTCCTGTTTCTAGTTTGAGCGGAAGAATACCGCATCTTAATTGAGCTAAATGGGACCTTTCTGCTTTAGTTAAGGAAGACATGAGATATTTTTCTGTTTCATAATCTTGTTTGAATGTAACATATGTTCTCAGCTTTGCCACACTTGTAACATTGTCAGACCAATTTGATTTGTATAGTAAAAGTAAAGAGTCTTCAATATTCTTTAAATCAACCGGAAGTTTGTTGTCATACAAATGTGACATATTTACTTGTTGTAGAATATGCTTAACATCTGAACACCATGTATTTCCAACAGTAGTATAATCATACAAAAACACTTTCTTTGTGAGTCTATCATCACCCATATGTACAAGTCTATTCCATAGTCTCAGTACATTAACCCAACGTCTATGCTGAGCACAAATCCACCCCATATCACCAGTAATTGCTAGTATCGGAGCAAATCTATGTACACCCATAAAATATCTAATTGCTCTATGCTGAGTAATATCAAGTTTCTTGTAGCTTTTGAAACCCCATATTGAAGAACAATAATCAGTTACAGGCACAACACAAGAGTAATACATTTTTGTATATGTTTTAAAGCCAATATCTTTATGATTCTGAATTTTAGATATAATTGCACCTAGTGCTCGACCACCTGATTTACAAAGAATATCAGCAGAGTACGAAAAATCTAAATGTTCATGCATCAAAACACCCAAATACTTATAAGTAGATGTATACATAATATCCGAAGCACCTATGTGAAATGTAAAATTACTTTGACTTTTTCCTTTGCATCTAAAATGAATAACATTCGATTTCGACTCATTAATTTTTAGTCGCCATTTTCTGCACCAATCATTTATATAGTTTAACATATCCTGCATATCTCTTTCATTTTCTGATAATAATAAAATATCGTCAGCATATAATAAACAACATATAATATCATCATTAAACTTAACACCTTTGTTAAGACGATTTAAGCCTTCAACAAGATCATTTATGAAGTATGCGAAAATTGTCGGAGAACTGCTGTCTCCCTGTCGGACACCTGACACAGTTGGGAACCAGTCTGTTAGCATACCGTTAAGTTTAACACACGATGATGTGTCCGTTAGAATTGACTTAATAGAATTATAGAATTTACATTAATAACATATATGTATATTAGCTGAAACCACTGATTTTAAAAAGTTGTAATATGTCGTCGTCGTCATCTAAGCATTCATGCCAATTCTGTCTTGAATAACCGCTGAAAATATTAATATAGTCGGAATTTTTCATAAAATACAAACAGTCTTGGGGTGAAAAATAAGTTCGACAATCAACATTAAATGACGGTGATATAATTCATTTTAATAAAAAAATTATTAATGATCGCTTGTTTTAATAATAAAAACAAACAATTCTAGTAGGAGGAAAGTCCAACCATCCGTCCATATTTCTGTTACTTACTGCGAATTTATATTAGACCTGGGACAGCCTCCGTGGTCGAGGGGTTACAGTCGATGACTTCTAATGCAGTAACTCTCTGGCGTGGGTTCGATACCCGAGAGATGCTTTGGTAGTTTAGCATGGAGGAAGGTAGTCTTGTACTGGTGTTACTCTCCAGGAACGATGGTTAGAAAACTACTCGCCTATATGACTAATATACTGTTGGGAAAAGGCGTAAAATGAAAGAAACAAAACAAAATAATAGACCTGGCTTTGTTAAATGTAAGCGGCCGCCATTTTTAAAAGTTGTGTATTTCACGAGAGGAAAATAATTATGTTTGATTCAGAGGGATATCATTTGGATACCTTTTTAAAAGAAAGAAAACTTATTTGAGGATTGTAACAGACAAAAAATAAGTGTTGACAGATGTGAAAACATTCAAAAAGCGGCTAGGAAAATGGAAAACTTGAATTGTTCAAAGGCTACCGCACGAACGCAGGGCTGTTTACTTATTCTTCGGGCTGATTGCTGTCATTGCTTTTCAAGTTTTCATAAAGCATACGGCAGTTATTGCTCGTAGGATACTTAAATATGCCCAAATGTCATCAAGAGCAGTTTTGCATGTGGAAGGAATGTATTTTTCATACTGTAAAAATGAAACAAAAATTTTTAGAGACGATATTTGGTGATTGGAGTTTGAATGAATAGAATTAAAGTGTTCTTCTTTTTATTACTTTTGACATTTAAGTTATTTATCAATTTCAGCTTTGCTTTTCTTTAACCCATTGCTTCATGAGCATTTTGTGAAAAATGGCTGTTTTCATTGAAAAGTCTCCCGTTACAAGTTCAAATTGCTATAACACTATAAAAACTGCTTCAACACTAATCAAACTTGGCACAAATGTTGACTGGACCATTGCCCTTGCAACAACATGCTCAGGCTTAAATTTTCTGTTACCATGGCAACGATGGGACATCTCAAAATTGCCAAAAATCACTATTTTGCGTTGATTTTTTCCATCAAAATTGATTTCAAAGTGCTGCAACTTCTCAATGGATTGAGATAGAGTCAAATGCTTTTCAGCGTTGGTTACACGTTACCTTATGATCAATCTGGGGTCATTTACAGCCTCTCACAAGTCCAAAATTTTCTTGGCGATGAGGGGGACTCCGCCCCCCTTCAAACCCCCCAAACAGAAGGGGGCACATCCCCCTTCTGGCAACCCCCTGATGTATCTTTTGGTTGGGGGGCCGCGCCGAAAAAGAGGTCACTTTTTTTAACAACATTTCTCAAACAAAAACAAGTGTTTGGGGCCTAAATAAGGCATTTTTTCATCATTTGAGACAACAAAAAGGGGGGGGTGAAAAAGGCGTTAAAAGGCGTGTATATGAAGTAATGGGTTAAACAGCCTGGCATTGTTAGAATTGGTAGCATATAATTTTCACGGATAAATCAGTAATCCACTGAAAAGTATAAAATAAATTAGTGTTATATAGTTTTATTAAATAGCTTAATTACACTCCTGCGCCCCGGTTTATGTGATAAAACAATATAATGCTCACCAGAGGCTCGCACAATAGGATTTTATTCACCACGTTCAATAACGTTGGTATCAAACCTACACCCATTCAATAACGTTATACTACAGGCGCGTCAATGACTTTTCACTTTAAACGGTCTGTGATAAATAGAATATTAAATTCGTGTAAGTTCATTCGCCAGAGGCTCACAAAATTCAGTATTGAACTTACACACATTCAATATTCTCTATATATTTTTATTCTACTCTTTCAATAAATTAAATTTTAAACTGACACTTATTCAATATCCTTTACAGTTCATACCACAACTTGAAAAAAAACACACAAAAAAGAAACGGAATGTGACATTATCCATTATCGGTCGATTTTGTTATGCCTTGTGATCTTTTGTTCTCACTTTTCAGCTGTTTGTTAGCGCTGCAATCCTTTTGATGAGCTAAATTATTTTAGAAAAATTAAACTTGAGAATAAAGTAATAAGATTTTAAGAAAGGGTATTTAATTTACATATGTGCGATTAAGGACTGATTTTACAGTACATATCACCATATTTTCACTGAGTCATTAACGCCGAAGGAACTATTTTTGCATATTTGGAACTTATTTTGGTAAATTTCGGGGACTGAAAGCGCCGTATGTAATGTGTAACTTACTTTCATTGTTCACTTCACAATATTTTACTTTTATAAATACATTTTCAAAATGTTCATTTAAAAATAAATATGAAATTGGAAGCTTGCTGTTTTAACACTGCAGTTACAGTTTAAACAGTTAAACATACAAGGAATGTTAAAAAAATATCATGTGTGCTTCTTTTCGTGAAATTCCTTTCATATGTTCAAAAACCTACCTCCAGTATATAAAATCTAGAAGAGACTTGCGACATTTATTTCTTGCATATCTACGGTGTTCCGTTTGGAAAATAGAGATTTTTTTAATTCTTCTGTACCCGCGATGCACGATGGTACCATGGTGAAGACGCGATGGTACGATGGCGAAAACACGATAGAACGATGATGAAAACGGGATGGTACGATGCTGAAAACGCGGTGTTATATTGCATTTTCAGCATAGTACTTTTTGCGTTTTCACCATCTCGCCATCGTGTTTGCATCATCGTACCATCGTATTTTCACTATCGTGCCATCGCGCTTTCACTGTCGTACCATCGCGCTTTCACCAACGTACCATCGCGTTTTCATCATCGTGCCATCGCACTGTCACCATCGTACTTTCGCGTTTTCAACATCGTACCATCGCGTTTTCACCATAGTGCCATCGTGCTTTCACCATCGTACCAACGTGCTTTCACCATCGAACTATCGCGTTTTTTTTATCATCGTACCATCGCGCTTTCACCATCGTGCCATCGTGAAAATTGTTTTATTTAGATAAAAAAAAAAGATATTTCTTGCATGTCAGACACGATTATCCACCGTTTACACCGGTGCCAGGAAACATTTTCTACCGCCTCCGTGGTCGAGGGGTTAGAGTCGATGACTTCTAATCTAGTTACCTCTCTGGCGTAGGTACGATCCCCGGGAGATGCTTTGGTAGTTTAGCGCGGAGGAAGGTTGTCAAGTACTGGTGTAACTCTCCAGGAACGATGGTTAGGAAACTACCCGCCTATATGACTGAAATACTGTTGGGAAAAGACAAACAAACAAACTTACACCCCCATGTTAGACATGTCGCGTGCTTTGATTGACGTCATTGCCGCGCGCCTTTTATGAATGAATTGCATTCTTCGGATGACGTCATTTTACGGTTATGAATGAAGTTGTAAGTTCATACGCTACTATAAGAAAAAAGAGCGTAATGAAAATATCAGTTTTCGTAATTTCTGTTTGAAAAAAATTGATATGTAATATGCAAGAAAAAAAATAGAACACCAGCTGTCGATACATACAGGAATATCTATCTCTCGGGTAACTGTTTAGCGGCAACTCGGCAGAGCCTCGTTACCGCCGTAAACAGTTACCCTCGAGCTAGATATGCCGGTCTTTTTTGTTGAATTTTGTTTTGAAAACTGTCTAGAATTATAGAAGATGGTCTAACTAAGAAAATAAATCCGAACACCAATATCTTTAATTTAGTCATTACCGCTGTACAGAAGCTTAAAGAATTGTTTACGTCACGTCACAATGTAGCGCCAACAGCGCGTTCAAAAACAGAAAAAAAAATATATTACTGCGCGCTGTACAGTTGCCGTTGCGTAGCAACCTAGGGAATTCGTCACCATTTTTCTTTGAACGCTGATATTTCAATGAAACAACATAACGGGCTGAAATTCAAAACTGAAATATATATTATATGACCTAATATATTTAATATATATTATAATTTCACGTAACATGATAAAATGCAACATATTTTTTACGAACCGGGACAGTCCTGTTGAGTGATATTCTAACACTCCACTGATTTTGTCACTTTAACAAAGAAGAAGAAAAAACGGTGTTAAACTGCCAATAATCACTGGTTAGGGACTACTTGTATATGCGGCTGTTATGTTTTTACCCTCGGTTATATAGTTTACAAAGCCTTTTCAAACAACATTAACAAGCATTTTTATTTATATTTTCAGTTCTTATAATGTTTTCTTTTCAAACAATACCGAAATAGTATTTTATTTTACCAATGAAATATGGTGCTTTATTAGTCAAATTTGTAAAAAAAAGTATGAAATATAAATATGAAAGTGGCCGGAGTCAAAACTCATGTTTATTTTAAGAGACTTCTTTCGCCGTTTTGTTTATTATAAAAAATCTGATAAATAAAAACAAACTTTGTTCTACAAAATATCTAGAATGATAGAAAATGGTATTAATAACTAAGAAAATGAATCGAACACCAATATCTTTAATTCAGTCATTAACGCTGTGCAGACGTTTAAATAGTTGTTTACGTGACGTCACAATGTTGCAACCAAACATCGCGCGTGTTAACATTTAATATATTACTGCGCGCTGTACAACAGCAGGTGCGTAGCAAGCAAGGGGATTTTTTTACCATTTTTCTTTGATAATGAAATTAAATAAAAGTGTTATTTTTTCGTTTTTCGTTAAATATGGTATATATTTTCACTCAAATAAAAAAAATATCCTCTTATTATTTAATTTAACCCATGAAATATGGTGCTATATCAGTCATATATATTTCATATTTTTAAAAAAAAAAAAAATATGAAATACAAATATGTATTTAGTATAAAGTGGGCGGAGTCAAAACTCCTATTTATTTTAAGGGACTTCTTTCGCCATTGTTATTCATTTATCAGATTTTTTAACAAAATGGCAGAAGAAGTACCTTAAAATAAATACATTGCATGTAAGATTGAAATTTATTACACACCCGTGCCGATTTTGCGACTCCGTAAATATGGTATTGCACGGCTGTGCATATATTTTGACGTGACGTCATTAGCGTTATACAAACATAGTGTAAAGACGCGCTAAATGTAAGTGTTATACTATAGATGCGTCAATGAAAAAATGACTCTTATTTCACTTTAAACGGTCTTGATTTTGGGTATTTGATAAATAGAATATTAAATTCGTGTAAGTTCATTACTGAATTTATTGCACTCGTTGAATAAAATATTAATACACTTGTTACTATATATAGTAACAAAATTGCCTATGATTTCAACTGATTATGAGTGTCAGGTGACCTATTATGAGTTTGCGGCCCGGGGCCGAGAACTAGTTATCAGCCCGCAGAACATGTGCACGTGCACACACTGAAACAATGACGTCATATTTTACGTCATCAAACAGTTAACTGTAAAAGTGAAAGTAGGTTGTCAGCACGAATTGCTTTATTTTTATTATGAGAGCTTAAGCGTATTTACTACAAACACATTTTTGTTACTATTGAAATTTGAAGAATTAATACGACAAATTCATTCCGAAAAAAATGAAATTCAAACTTGCTTCTAGATTCTACTGCTTTGAACACACAAACAGTAAATATCTCTGTACAGAACAGTAGAAGATTAGACAAGAAAGAACTTTGTTGTTGTATTTCTTTTTTTAGCTCACCTGTCACAAAGTGACAGGGTGAGCTTTTGTGGTCGCTTTTCGTCCGTCGTCCGTCCGTAAACTTTTACTTTAAATGACATCTCCTCATAAACCACTAAGCCAATTTCATCCAAACTTCACAGGAATGTTCCTTTGGTGGTCACCTTTAAAAGTTGTTCAAAGAATTTAATTCCATGCAGAACTCTGGTTGCCATGGCAACCTAAAGAAAAAACTTTAAATATGTTCCTTTAAAAAAAACAAAGACCTAGAGCTTAGATATTTGGCATGAAACATCGTCTAGTAAGTGTCTACCAAGTTTGTTCAAATAAAATCCCTGGGTTCAAAATTTGCCCCGCCCCAGGGGGTCATTGATTTTCCTTATATACATATAGTAAAAACTTAAAAAATCTTCTTTTAAAGAAACAAAAGAGCTAGAGCTAAGATATTTAGCATGAAACATCTTCTAATGAGTGTCTAACAAGTTTGTTCAAATAAAAGCCCTGGGGTCAAAATTGGCCCCGCCCCAGGGGGTCATTGATTTTCTCTATATGCATATAGTAAAAACTTAACAATCTTCTTTAAAAGAACTCAAAAAGCTAGAGCAAAGATATTTAGCATGAAACATGTTCTAATGGGTGTCTACCAAGTTTGTTCAAATAAAAGCCCTGGGGTCAAAATTGGCGAGTGAAAATATGTGGCATTTTATCATGTTAAGTGTAAATATATACCATATTTTATGAAAACGAAAAAATAACCTTTTTATTTAATTTCATTATCAAAGTTAAAAATGGTTACGCACCCCCTTGCTTGCTACACAACTGCAATTGTACAGCGCGCAGTGATATAATTATTGTCTTGTTTTGCACGCGATATTTAGCGCTAAATTGTGACGTCACGTAAACAACTCTACAAAAACGTCTGTACAGTGTTAATGACTGAATTAAAGATATTGGTGTTTGGATTAATTTTCTCAGTAAGACCATTTTTCTATCATTCTAGATAGTTTTCAAAACGAAATTCAACAAAAAGTTGTTTTGTATTTATCAGATTTTTCGAACAAAATGGCGAAAGAAGTCCCTTAAAATAAATATGAGTTTTGACTCCGCCCAATTTCATATTTATATTTCATATTTATTTTTAAAAAATATGAAATATATTTGACTGATATAGCACCATATTTCATGGGTAAAATTAAATAATTCTCAATATTCTCAAGTATATAATAAAATTTTATATTTTTATAAATAATAAGAGGATATTTTTTCGTTTGCGTGAAATATGGAATATATTTTCACGAAACATGATAAAATGCCACATATTTTCACGAGCCGGTACGGCGAGTGAAAATATGTGGCATTTTATCATGTTGAGTGAAAATATATACCATATTTCACAAAAAAACGAAAAAAATAACCTTTTTATTTAATTTCATTATCAAAGATAATGGTAACGAATCCCCTTGCTTGCTACCAACTGCAATTGTACAGCGCGCAGTAATTTATGCGTAAGCACGCGCTGTTTGGCGCTACATTGTGACGTCATGTAAACAACTCTTTAAACGTCTGTACAGCGTTAATTACTGAATTAAAGATATTGGTGTTCGGATTAATTTTCTTAATTAGACCATTTTCTATCATGCTACATAGTTTTCAAAACAATATTCAAGAAAAAGTTGTTTTGTATTTATCAGATTTTTCAAACAAAACGGCGAAAGAAGTCCCTTAAAATAAATATGAGTTTTGACTCCGCCCACTTTCATATTTATATTTCATATTTATTTTTAAAAAATATGAAATATATTTGACTGATATAGCACCATATTTCATGGGTAAAATTAAATAAATGACGGCATTTATTTTTGCCTGTTATTCCATTTAGTTATGATATTCCAGATATAATCCGGCTACAGTGAAATTATATTTTACAAATTTCACTAGTGGTTTATCAGAATATAATCATCTGTATTATTACAGTAAAACACTGGAAAGCATGAAATAAATTCCGATCTTACACTGAACTAGACAAATATCCTTTATAAATTTCACTGATATATTTTTATAAACCACCGAAAAGCATGTGATAAATTTCTTTATCACATAAACCGTGGCGCAGGAGTGTAATAAAGCCATTTATCACATAAACCGCGGCGCAAAAAAAGTGTAATAAAGCCATTTAATAAAAACGATATTACACTTGAGAAATAATATATCCCAAACAGTGGTTTTATCGCTCAATAACATCACTGTTTGGAGTTAGGATGCGAGGAAGTATATCACGAGGGCGTAGCCCAAGTAATATAATGATGCGCATCCGAACGTCACCGATAAAATCACCGATTTGGATATATTATTTCGATTCTAACACGACATTAACAATAAATCTTGTCGTACCTTATAATAAGCTAAATTGCACCAGATTTGTTTCCGTACTTATTGTCAGCGCGTCGCATTTTTAATAGTTACGTCACATGTATATACAAACTCCTCACAGTGATTACCTCCCTTGGCAAGATTGTAATCACTGCCTTCAAAGACGTCACATGATGATGAAAATCACATGACGTAACGTCGAAATTCAAATGTAAATATCGACCGTTACAAAGAAAATCTAACGTTATTTTTCTCTCTCTGTTTTATTTTTAACTTTTAGTGCCTACGTTCGATATAGTTTATCAAAAAATTATCAAAAGGATACAAAATAACGAAAAATAAATTCAAAAGCTAAAAAATATAAAACATCAAAATATCGTCTCGGTAGAAAATAATCTCATAATTTTTAAGATTATTTCTATATATTCATATCATTTATTTATTTATTCATAAACATTGTTAAATAAATGAGAGAAACCTTATCTGATAGATAAAAGCAGTAGATAAAACAATTTTTGAAAAAATATAGTATATCAGAAATTCTGATATATCGGGACCTTGGTGGCAGAGATCTACGCCGAAGAATTAAGGGGAGATCACTGTGTGGAGATTGATGTATATAATGATTACGTCACAAGTTTAAATATAGAACGTCAACAGTGATTTTGTTGCATAATAATACACACTTTCGGTTCTTCTATGTTCAATAGGGAAAAATGCGGGTCGTGTTAGAATAGACGATATTACACTAGTATAACAACACTTTGACGTCACGTCATATGCACTATAAACATAGCGTTAAAGCGCGCTAGTGTTAGCGTTACACTATAGGCGCGTCAAAGAAAAATGACTCTTGTTAACAGTTTACTGTTCTCATTTTATATATGTGATAAATAGAATATTATATTCGTGTTGATTCAATACTATATTTATTGAACTCGTTGAATAAAACAATATTAGGCTTGCATAAATAGAGGATATTGAATGAGTGTAAGTTCAATACAGAATTTATTGCACGAGTTGAATAAAATTATATTATGCGAGCCTCTGGCGAGCATAATATTATTTTATTCAACGAGTGCAATAAATTCAGTAATGAACTTATACGAATTTAATATTCTATTTATCACACACCCAAAATAAAGACCGTTTAAAGTGAAATAAGAGTCATTTTTCATTGACGCGCCTTAAGTATAACGATAACATTTAGCGCGTCTTTACACTATGTTTGTATAACGCTAATGACGTCACGTCAAAATATATGCACGGCCGTGCAATACCATATTTACGGAGTCGCAAAATCGGCACGGGTGTGTGATAATATGATTTAGTTCAACTCTTTCAATAAATTTAGTATTAAACCTACACTCATTCAATATCCTCTATTTAATAAAAACGATATTACACTTAGTGTAATAACACTTTGACGTGACGTCATTTGTGTTATATAGAAAAATAGCGTTATTAAAGGCGCGCTTATGTTAGCGTTGCACTATAGGCGAGTGATTAAAAAATTACTCATTTTAACAATTTACTGATCTTATTTTATATATGTGATAAATAGAATATTATATTCGTGTAGATTCAATACTAAATTTATTGAACTCGTTGAATAAAATAATATTTTGCTCGCCAGAGGCTCGCATAATATGATTTTATTCAACTCGTTCAATACATTTAGTATTAAACTACACTAATTCAATATCCTCTATTTCTTTTTAGATTGTGACTATGGAGATAAAAAGTCAACTTGTGTAGGAATGTCATTACAACTGTGTCGAAATAACTTTGAAGTTTGCTGTAAAACATGCCAAGATATACGATTAGATATTCCAGGTAAAACAAATTTTACTTCATTCCTATTTTGCATTTACGTTTAACCTTTCTAAAACGTACTGTTTTAAGCTATGTTAAGATGTCTGTAATTAGTAGGAAACTTGTCTTTATAAAAGTTATTGCAAAGTTCCTCAATTAACAATAGTGTTTGAAACTTTCTAAAAATGAGGATTACACAATCTCTAAAAACAGTTTCAAACACTTGACACAACGTTTCATCACATTAGTGCTGAAACTGATTAACTCCAATTGATGTTAAAACAAAGTTAACCTCCTGCTTGACTAAGGTGACGTGTTGTGACAGCATTCTTCGAATTGTAAACATCAAATTGAATAAGTGTAAGTTTAATACTGAATTTATTGAACGAGTTGTATAAAATTTTATTATATACTTGAGAATATTGAGAAATATTGATGAAATAAAATGTGTCTTTCATTTTCCATACTTTCACTGTGAAAAAAAAAATGTTTCACTGTTAAGTAATGTTCCGTTTTTTTCACTTGTGTCTTGCTAAAACACGTTTTTTTTCCCTAAATTCTGTCAGATTACAAAATTCAAGGGAAAGTCTTTCAAACTGTAATGTCACAAGAGCAAAATGTATATTATAAACAGATAATTCAAGTTTTCCCTATAAATAAAGGATTTATTTTCATCTTGTGGGAGGAAAACAAATTTATTGACGTGATGTCGTAAATGACGTCACGTTGTATTATTATTTGGCACACTTTCCATTTACCATTAGGTTAAAATGTCTTTTTAAACGTTTCTTTGCATATAATAAAAAGAACCTTTGTTTAGTTCAATGTTAGATCTGAATATATGTCACCGAATAAGAACCAAAAGGTATATTTCACGATTGGCGCAGCCTCGAGTGACATATGAAATTCTCGTGTTCACAAAAATAATTATCATATTTCACTCGTGGCTACCGCAACTGAGGAAATTTTTATAACACTCCTGTTTCTACAGAAAAAAACTTGAATATCCTCTATATATTAAACTAGCCTCTTGCAAGCATTATATTATTTTATTCACATTATTTTATTCAACGAGTTCAATAGATTAAGTAATGAACTTACACGAATTTAATATTCTATTTATCTTATACCACAAATAAAGATCGTTCGGAGTGAAAAAGAATCAGTTTTCATTGACAGGCCTATATTAGTAAAACGCTAACGTTTTAGTGCGCGTCATAACTCTATGATTATGTAATGAAAATGACGTCACGTCAAAATATTTGCACATGTTTACCATTAGAAATAATTACATATATCCATATTTGTGTCCTCTCATTTAAGGTAATGTAAATATTCTCGTATAATCATTCAATATAAATAAACGTTACAGAACAAAATGTTAATTTTATCTATATTTTTCGGACTTGAGCAAAGATCCTTGTTCACAAAAAAAAGAAGAAAAAAAGATTACAATACATAATCTAAACGCAAATACATGTAAGCAGATCTTACAATCGCCACATCAAAATATATGCTCGGATTCAACTCGTAATTATTCAACTCGTTCGATAAATTCAGTATTGAACTGACACTCAGCAAATATCCTCTATTTATCACATCCTAATGCCGAGATTGCGACAAGTTGTAAATAAACTTTACAAGTGAAATGTAAAGTAGTGTTATTGAAAATTGCTATAGAGTTTAAAAAGATATTATAGGTAAATCAAGGCATTATGTTTCGTTGACTATTGTTTATTTCAGGTTGTCCTTGGGGTGATGAATATACTGACTGTACTCAGAGTCATTGCACCAATGATTTTTCGAAATGTTGCCAAACCTGTGCCGCAACTAATACAGCTTTAACGACAGCCGCTACTTCGACCAGTAAACCTTTACCGACAGCCGCTACTTGTACCAAAGCGACAGACTCTCCTTCAGCAACGGGAACTGATACTACTACCACGACCAGTGAGCCTGTCGCAAGAATTTCTACAACAAATACACTCATTATATTGAATTTCATCATTCATCATGTAATTATAGGCTTATTCATTGGTATCTGAACATTATCTATAATAAACATCTTTAATGAAAAAGATTTTTTGTTTATATACACATAACATATCATAAACATAATACAACAACTTTATTAATAGAATAACAACTAAAATAGTTAAAGATTGATATGAAAATGATAAAACTTTATAAAATAAAAAGCACATACAATGATTATTGATAGGACTTTTAAAAGTTAAACCTTTCAAAATATAATCTTTCTCATAGAATTTTAGCAAATGTTGGCAGTTTTTAGTTAATTCCCAAAGAAAAGTTTTTAAAAGAGCACTTTAATCAAAAAGGTTAAAAAGTAGAATTGCGAACTTCGTTGTTTTTATCATTTTTTTCTTCAGTAAAATCCATTTTACCATGCAAAGCTTAAGAAAATAATCTGCTCTACTTTAAATATTCATTCTTTGCCGCTGTAAAAATAGGGGGTCTTTTAGTTAAGAGTAATGCAAAAAAAAAAACAACATTCAAAACAATTGGATGAAAATACACATTGTATTGGATTGTGACTGGCCATGAGAAACAGTTATTACATGTTTTGCAGTAGATTACTGAATTATAACGGTTAATTATATTCTGATAATTTCACAGTAATGATTACCAAATATAATTTCACAGTAGCCGAACTATATTTGGCGTAAAAATAAAATATTTATCATTAATGAATGTTTTTTTCAGCGGAAATGTAGTCAATCATAATAAAAAATGTACGTGATAACTGTAGTTCGTAAATATTTACGAACGTTGTGCTGAAAAACATCTAAAATCTAAAAACAATCATGGAATTATATTTTGCTTCAACATTGTGACGTCATTATTTGATGACGTCATGAAGATAAGAGCATGACGTTACGCGGCAAAAATCAGTAAAATGGTGTAAAAATCGTTAAAAAATCATGAAATAAACAGAAAATTTGTTTGTTTTACATGTAAGATCAAATAATATTTCACTCGTGAACCCCAGCTATTATATTTTCACTCGTGGCTACGCCACTCGTGGAAAATATTGCATCTGGTGTTCACTCGGTGAAATATTTTTCGATCTTACACTGAAACAAACAAATATCCTCTATTTAACTGGGCAACTTAATACATTGTATAGAGGATATTTGTTTGTTTTGCATGTAAGATATAGAGGATATTTGTTTGTTTTGCATGTAAGATTGAAATATAATTTCACTGAGTGAACACCAGATGCAATATTTTCACGAGTGGCGTAGCCACGAGTGAAAATATAATAGCTGGTGTTCACGAATGAAATATATTTCAATCTTATATGTAAAACAAATAAATTTTCTTTTTATTTCATGCTTTTTAAGTGATTTTAAGTATTTTTTACTGATTTTGCCGCGTAACGTCGCGCATTCTCCTTTGTGACGTCATCACATCATGACGTCACATCATCAATTTTGAAATATAGTTCTGTTAGATTTCTCTAATTTTGTTACATTTTAAACATGATGTATGGTGAAATCGGCTTTCTTTTCCTAAAGAAGCAAAATTTACGTATGACGGCATTTATTTCTGCCTGTTATTCCATTTAGTTATGATTTTCTTTTCATCCACATTCAAATATAGTCCGGCTACAGTGAAAATTATATTTTATAAATTTCACTAGTGGTTTATCAGAATATAATCATCTGATATATTACAATAAAACACTGGAAAGCATGAAATAATGAAATATAATTTCACTAAGTGAACACCAGATGCAATATTTTAATTGTTTTGAAAATATAATAGCTGGTGTTTACGAATGAAATATATTTAAATCTTATATGTAAAACAAATAAATTTTTCTTTATTTCATGCTTTTTCAGTGATTTTAAGTATTTTTTACTGATTTTGCCGCGTAACGTCATGCATTCTCCTTTGTGACGTCATCACATCATGACGTCACATCATCAATTTTGAAATATAATAGTTTTGTTAAACTTTCTCTAAATTTGTTATATTTTTAACATGATGTATGGTGACATCGACTTTCTTTTTTAAAGAAGCAAAATTTACGCATGACAGCATTTATTTCTGCCTGTTATTCCATTTAGTAATGATTTTTTTTTCATCCACATTCAGATAAAGTCCGGCTACAATGAAAATTATATTTTATAAATTTCAATAGTGGTTTATCAGAATTTATTACATGCTTTTCGGTGGTTTATAGAAATATATCAGTGATATAAAACTGGTAATTTCACTGTTTGAAACAGTGAAATTACCACTTTGATAATTTCACTGTTTTGAATTTAAGCCCCTTACGTTGTTTCAGTGAAATACCAGCGTGCACAGTACTGGGTACCAACTTAATGACGTGACGTCGTAAATGACGTCACGTTGTATTATTATTTGGCGCGCTTTTCATTCTGTGGTGGAGTATACTTTAATTACACTCTTTTTACTCCAGTCACAAAAAAAACTTTAATAGAGAGCACAAACACTGAAGTATAATTTCCAAACTTTTATTTCGCTAACAGTGTTAGTAACACTATATAATTTTAAAGCCGAAAGAACACAATATACATGAATTTTGAACCTAAATACTATCCATAATAACTTGAAATCCTTAGAAGCTCTAGTCTCGTGACGCTGAAATCTGGCTTATATACCAATGAAATAATTCCCGCCAAAACACAAATATCACGAGAAAGTCAAGAAACATGATTTATAACAAAATACTCCGCCGGAATAACAAAGTACTCCGCCGATGAACATATCTACAATAACGTGTTAAGGTTATGCCGGAGCATAACATTAAGTAAAACAAAATTATGAGGTCACCGGAGAAAATTATACATTTTTGGAAACCATGTCATATAATTTCGCGATCCTCGCGACACATTCAGTATTAGGTTAAATGTCTTTTTAAAACGTTTCTTTGCATATAATAAAAAGAAAATTTGTTTAGTTTAGTGTAAGATTTAAATATATTTCACCTTGTGAACACCAAAAGTTCATATTTCACTCGTGGATGCGCCACTCGTGAAATATACCTTTTGGTGCTCACTCGGTGAAATATATTCCGATCTTACACTGAACTAAACAAATATCCTCTATATAATCATCTGATATATTACAATAAAACACTGCATGGAAAGCATAAAATAAACCACTTCATCAGTTTTCAATCTTAATGAAATCAAATCGAGCCTTTAGATAAAAGTCGTTTGCACTGTTGTCATTGATCTGTAGGGGAACATGTGAAAGGCGATGCTAGATTATATATATTATTACATAGCACATTCAGTAATAACTTTAGCAAATCTGTAAGTCATTTGCTAAAAAAGGAAATGTAGGTCGTCAACAAGATAGCTTTATTTTGAAAGTGCATGTCATTTCATAATCTCTGGATTAGTGTCATTGGTTTTATACAAAAAAGCCCATGGTTGAAATGAACTTTCATAGATTAAATCTTTACAAAATAAATACAAACATACTTTGAGTTTTCACTTATTTTAAAAGTTATTAGTTATTATTCAAACCATATTTTCACCATTTTCAGTTTACCCCTTAAAGGGTATAAAGCTATATTTCATGAAATATATTTATAACACAATCTTATGGTCGATGCTTGAAAGAGATTTTAACATAGGATGTCCCTGTAATTGGATACTCCTGAATACTACACGTAAACAGAATAAAATATTGCAGAACAAACTATGTAAAGATAAATCAATTTAGCAGTGATTTCATAATACGTCATTTGCTTTTAAAGATATTTACTAACATATCTATTTCATATAAGCATTTCATACAAGCATTTTGGAAGTTTTTCTTTTTCATTCAAACAACAACTTTTGCAGAAGATCTAAACATAGCTTTATACACTTTAATTATCATTGTGATTTGTGAAACTCTATTTGTTTAAAGTCATAAATGAAAAAAAACAGGGTTTAAATTGTCAAACGTACTGACAGTAACGTTGTGCTAATAAAATAAAAATAGAAATAATAGTTGTAAAGAGACTATAGAAAACATATTATTTCTGTTGTAAATTTGCAATAAAAGGTGAAAATAAAAGAGCTTATGAATGAAAATACAATGTGACGCCTTTGAGTTTTAAACTTCATTCAAACAGAAAGGGAATTCGGTTGATGGACATTTAAAGAAGAATATACATTCCTAATTTGATTATACTAACTGTGAATTGTGCTTCACGAGAACATCAACATCAAGAAAAGCTAAATACCCTTTTGATTAAAGGGTGGGGATGGGGCTTATATTAGATGACGTAGATGGTAGAAAAATCTGGAAACGAAGTGAAAACTCGGAAGCATTAATCACAACATTGTAACAAGAGAATTACAGACTCGGTTTGATTGAGTCTGTACAAGAGGGAAATGAATACGTGCAACACCCCTCACGCCCCCTAGCACCGGCTTGAGTGATACTCAGTTCTTAACACTTACTAGTACTGGCATCAATGATCCCGAAGGACCAGAAAAATATAACAACACTGAAGTGAAGTACGGGTCAACTTTTTACAGCTGCCACACAGCACTTGACACCTGCTGTTGTGAAGTATAAAAAATGGAAACGATATGATCCCTCGGAAGCATTAATCACAACACAATTACAAGAGAATTGCAGACTCGGTTTGATTGGGTCTGTACATGAGGGATAATGAATACGTGCAACATCCCTCACGACCCCTAGTTCCGGCTTGAGCGGTACTCAATTCTCAACATTTAATAGTGCTGGCATCAAATGACAATGATCCCGAAGGACCAGAAAAATATAACAACACTGAAGTGAAGTATGCCCCGTACTCGGTTTGATCGAGTCTGTACATGTACATTAGGGATAAAAAGTTGCCCCAACTATTTACAGCTGCCAAACAGCACTTGACACCTGCTGTTGTGAAGTATAAAAATCTGGAAAAGAAATGATCCCTCGGGAGCATTAATCACAACAAATTACAAGAGATTGCAGACTCGGTTTGATTGAGTCTGTACATAAGGGATAATGAATACGTGCAACATCTCTCACTCCCCCTTGCATCTTAATACACTATAAACACCTTCCAATCAAACTTGCAACACGCTTGCTTTTTTTTAATTCTGTTTTTCTCTATTGCATGGCTAAATCTAACTTACTCATCGTTTTGATGTGAAAACAAAATAACTACGCATCAAAACTCAATCAAACTGGTGTTACTTCGATTCTAACAAGATAAAATAAGTGATCTACTCTATTTTTTTTTCAAGGGTGCCAATTTTTACATAATGCTGTTGGATTTCGCACCCTATTGTTGTTAAGATATAGAAATTATTTATCAAAATAAATAATAAGAAAAAAATTATTTTATCAAGTTTTCAAAAATAAAAACTTACGTCGCAGACTAGATTGAATTGTGTTAACATGAGTGTTTAATTCATAATACTCTTGTTTGAAATAACGTTATTCTAGCCCGTTTATGAATGTGTTGTTTACATAGGATGACGTCATTACGCTGCTTACGGATTGGCGCCGTTTGTCAAAATATTTATTAACTTTTATGGATCAAATCTGTGGCGTTAGTGTATGTGAGATATTATTTTAGTATTGCATGTAAATAATTACTACAAATGTGTTTATCGATGCTTTACAGGCTTTGTAAACGATATAATCGAGTAAGAACTCATAACAGCCGCATATACAAGTAGTCCCTAACCAGTGCTTTGTGGCAGATTAACGCCGGTTTTTAGTTGGGACAAAGTCACAACTATAGTCTTTCCCATCAAATTTGAATATTCCATTTTTTATTTAATATAATAGTTAACTCATTTAAATAAATGTCATGTTAATCCTAACGTCAATATCTCTAGGCATGTTTTTCTTCTTTTTTTCCATAAATTCAGTTATATGGTCTAAATGTTAAAATAATTTTTTTTCCCGTTGCCTTACGTTGTAACCTGACGTGACGTCCATTTCAAAATGACGGCGCCCATATAGACGTCATTTAGGGTTCGTCTCACAATATTTAGCATGAAATGTACTCGGTAATTATAAAAATTTGATTATTCTTATTTACTTACTGATCAATAGCTAAATGTTATCATCAAAATGAAAAATTATAACAAAGTTGGTGTCAAAAAGGCAATTTTACTAGTAAACCATTATTTAAAATAATCAAAATCATTTAAAGTGAAAATATCAGTAACCGCTAAATATAAATTCTAACACAAAGATTTATATAATTACCATAATAAACTGCCGTATTTTATATTATTTTAATTAAAGAGAATAAAACCAATGAAGTATTTTATTAGTAGCTTTTAAACAAGCGCTATCTTGAAAACAGCAAGCGTCGTTTGGGAAAAGGGAACCCCTAAATTTGAAAAAGTAAAAAAAGGGTTTTTGCTATTTAAAGTTTAAATTTTCATAAATTTTGGGGAAAAAAATTGCCTGAAATCTGTCCCTTAGTATGGTTTTGCGTCTATTCATAAAAAATTAAATTTTAATTTCGATTTTGGGGTTTCAAAAAAAATGTTTTTTGGGTGCTTAATTAAATTTTGGATGCGAAAATTTTTTTTGGTGGGGCTTTAAACCCTTTTCCCTAGGTTTCAACTTTCCAAAAATTGCCCAAAAAATTCTACATTTTTTCAAAGCAAAACTGACAAGAAAAATATTAAAAAAGGGGAAAGATTCTCCCATAAAAAAAAATCGCGTTGAGGAAAATTTTTAAATAATAAAAAAAATAATATATCTTTCTAGTTTAAGAAATCAAACGTAGACCTATACACTTTAAGCTCGTAAATACAGAATTACCTTTAACACAATTTAACAAAATGCCCAGAAATACCGGCAGTGATTTGATATTATTAAGAATATGTTTATATGTTTGAATTGGAGCGTTCAATAAGCGACAATAAGTGCTCGAGGGAGAAAAATACCGCGTATTATATATTTTGTAGCTAAAAGAGTAGGATTTACTGATGTCTTGAATAACGAGATAATATGTACAGTTGGGAAATCATTTCTGAGAAATATATAACATGGTTAAAAAGCATATTAAATTAAAACGAAGGTTATATGTGTATTAATGGAAGAAGCATTATACTGTCATATGAAATTCATGTCATTATATATTAAGTCTGTTTAAAATTATTTAAATGCTTTCAAGAGTGTTAGTGTTAATATATGAATTGAAGGTGTAATCTTAACAGTTAAAATGCAAAATCTGGGAAGATAATTTTTATCGAATACATTTTTTGTAGTTTAAAATGAAAAAGTGTGTATTAACGTATATATAATTAGATGAGGAAACGATGAAACCGACAACTTTCGATTTACTTTATGACCTACTTGACAAGCATATCAGCCGAATGACTTCCGCCATCAGGTAATATGTTTAGCCCATAAGGTAAGTTTTAAAGCAATATATAGAAGATATTGAATGAGTCTAGGTTTAATACTAAATTTATGGAACGAGTTGAATAAAATCATATTATGCGAGCCTCTGGCGAGCATTATATTTTTTATTCAACGACTTCAATAAATTTAGTAGAGAATATAAGACCGGTAAACTTTTAATTTGACGCGCCTATAGTGTAACGCTTACATGAGCACGCTATATAACGCTATTTTTATAGCGCAAATGACGTCACGTCAACGCGT
>NW_026856907.1:0-25746 GCF_026571515.1 Ruditapes philippinarum | reverse complement strand
AGAATTGTCCATTGTTTTATTATGACAGACTTTTAGTATTACTAGTGTATGCCAATTTCAGTATTGGTTTATGTAAGATTGCATGGGTGTACAAGTTGGACGGACCAGAATCAGCTGGCACATTTGTGTTGACTGATCCTTACTTAGTCAATACATATTTTGAAATTTTTCATAAAACTGGGGACTGGTTTTTGCCCAACTTGAAAGACGGATAAATCCATTTAAGATATTTAATGTGTTACGGGTGCAAAAAGTTCTCATGTTTGTCTGTTAATCAAACATCAAAGTTGTTGTTGTTGATAGTTTCTATTCCACAATTGCATAATCACATCATATAACTTTTGCATTTTTGGCTACTAATTTAACCTAATTTTTGTATCTTAATTATTTATTAACTATGTTTTTCTCATTTTAAATGTTTTAAGAAGCCAACAAATCCTTCCAGGCCAAAACAGTTTTTTGCTGATCGTGTCAATGTTTGTTATATATTTACTTGTGTGCCACAGTTGCGTTAAAATGTCATTTGTCTGTTACATGCTGTAAATATTTCTAAGTCATATCTGAATATGTTTATAATGCATAAGGGATTGCTTTAATATAATTATGAGAAAGGTAATATATTTATGAATTACTATGGCAACAGATAATCCTTGGTGAGGGAGAAACCTGCATATTGTTTTTGCAGAAATGCTGAGAAAACAGGCGGAAAAAAACAATTTTGACAAAACTTAATTGTAAGTTTGAATGATATTTCTGAAAGCCTGCCTTAGGTTTTCAGCTTGTGTAAAAGTGACATTATAGATTTGAGATGTATTTTCCACCATATTTAAGTTGGTTGAGAAAATGGGGCCTTGATGGTTACTTGGCTAAGAACGCTGGCTTCCATACTCTTGCCTTTCATTGTTAATCTTAGGGTTCAGACCTACCAAGGGATGGTTAAGACAGCCTTCTGCTTTTCTAAAGATTTCTACAGAATTGTTTTTCCAACAAAAAATAAAAGCTCAAGGCCGCATTAAGTTAATTTTATAAGAAAGAACATAATTTCATCTTCTAGCTTCTAAAAGACTGCTGGAGAATTTTCAGTTTTATTGAATCATAAAAAAGGGTTTCAGTTACCTATGCCTCTAACCTTTATTTCAGATGCAGTAAATCTTTAAAGGTCACCATATGACCCTTGATTTTGATGAAGAAATTAAAAAAAAAAATATTTTAGAGAATTTTTTTGTTTTTGCTGTTATAATAATTTTTTGCAACTATTGTAACGTTATTTAAGATTCCTTTAAATTTGTTGAATACTTTTAGTCCTAAAAAGCTGTTCTCATCTATAATCCTTCCAAAAACTGGCTTATGTCAGCTAATAAGTGCAAAAAAATTTTTTTTTCAAGTTCCAAGGTCAGTTGTCAGGTGCTTAAAGAGTGATCCTAAGATACAAAATTAAGTTTGTCATTTTTCTCCTATATATATCTTCATTACCTATTCAACCTAAGCGATAATTTGTCTGGCTTTTTATTAAGCAATGTAATTTTTACTGTGTCTGTCCAAAATAAGTAACATTTTAGATGAATTGACTTTGGGATGAGCTAATAATTGTTGGGATATATTGTAAATCTGTAGAAAATTTCCATGACACTGCATGACATTGATTAAGAATTTAATATTTTAATAGATATTGTAAAATTGAGATGCAAGGTTGGGTTAAGTGTATGTGTCTTGAGCTATTTGTTTAATATCATGTTTTGTGTATCTGGATATTTTGTATCTGGATACAATAGTAGAGAAAAGTAATGTTTAATTAAAACTTGTCTTGCTCTCATTGAGAGTCCATCCGCTTAGGGACAGCATCGGATCAGTTATCCAGGGATCGTTGGTTCGATCCTTGGGCGAGGTACTTTCTCTGAGAATCGATCTCGTACATTGATTCTTTATTTAAAGGTCATTTGCCTCTCACCGCTGACTCGGAAATCATGTTGGATTTAAAGATCCTGTAACTCCACTTTTTTTATGGTTTTATATCATAAATATGATACTCAAATGAAGATTTATCAATATTGTAAGTTCCAAAAAGCATTATTTGTAAAGATATTACCGAATTTACATTTCATGTAAATAAAGGGAGATAATTAGAAATTTATTTTCTATAAAGTCTAAGCCAAAAGTTTTCAATACAAAATGAATGCATATATTTTAATGATTACTTATAATGCATATAAAAATTTGCCGTACATATTTAACATATTATTGGATGTTTGTAAACTATTTTACAAGAATTATTAAATACATATATAAAATTTCACGTAAGTATTGTTACATGACCTTAATTTTAACATATAGGATTTTTAAGTAGTCATTCACTTACAGAGAAATTGGTTAGTAATCCAGGAAAGCCGTTGAGGTGAATAATGACTGCCAAGATACAACCAAAAACATGATAAAATTAGTGTATAAAAGCCAGAGAAACAAACAAGAAAACAAAACTGATTGAGAAACTTACTATTCTTGATTTGTCCGAATCAAACTTTTTATTGTATGATAGAAATGCAGTACAGACTAACAGACATTCCTCACTCGGAAATGATGGCAAAGGTCTTTTATTTATCACTTGCCTGAATTCATAGAAAATTAATGTACACAACTTGATTGTCTCATAAAGAAGATAGACATTAAAATTCTTAAAATAATTCTGATGAGATCATACGATATTGTTATTTATGATTGAAGTGAAGTAAATTGAGATATTTAATTGTTATACAGGAACCTTAATGAGAGGAAGACATCATTAAAATACCGTCTTTTATGTCTGCGGACATGGAGACGAGGATTGGTTTACTGAAATTAAAAAATATTGTCCTTTTTATATGTTTGTACATGCAAGCAGTGATGGTTGTGTAATGTTTTCAGATGGCCTACTGGGTGCCCGTTGCAAGCAAATGCAGTTTACACAAAACTTATTTACTAGAAACTAATCTACTCACACAAAAGTTAATATTTACTCTACCAGTCTTGTTTTGTATCAAAAGCAGTTGTTTAATTTGTAATTGACAGGGAGTGCATCACATGATAAATCATTTTGTCTCCATCAGTTTTGATTGACAGACATCCACATATTTAGATGTTTGTGAGGGGCATATTAAAATCAAAATATTTGCGTCCCTCTGTAATTTGTATGCATATTAATTTGTTATGTGCAGTTGTAACACAAAATATTATCAAGTTAATTAAAAGCCAAACATTTGAATGACAATGTTTTCTAATGTTTGGCCTAAACAACTTTCAGACTATTATAGATTTTTCCCTGAAATGTCACACTCTGTGATATTTCTTAGAAACCAAGAATACTTATATATGACCTACAATCTCCATGTCTAGGCAAGAGTGCGTAACTCTGTCATGAATCTTGAGATGAGTTATTTCCTTCTTCAGGCTCAGTATCAAGCATGTTACACATTCCCTTGAACAGCTTTTATTTTGATATGTTAGTAAGTTAGTGAATTACATTAAACACATTATTCTGTGACTTTATAAGTTTTATTGTATCATAAGTCACATAAGTTCATGTTTTTAATTTAGATAACAAAAGCCCCGTGATAATTACTTAAAGCTGCATGTCACACCAGTCTCATTCATGCTAATTTTCATGAAAAGTTTGAAAATGTTTTAAATTATTAAATGTAAAATATTGCAAAGTGAACAAAGAAAGTTATTTAGGCATTGCAAACAACACTTACAGTCCTTTTGAATTACCAAAAAGAGGTCAAAATAATGCACAAATAGTCCTAAATGTTGTTTATTTTAGTCATTAATCACACATAACATATGAAATATTACTTTTATCTTGAATCTTTTCTACTTTGCTTTAAATCTTAGTACATTTTTCTGAAGTTTGATTTTTCTGAAATATTTTCACTAGAGGCTGATGCAGCTTTGAATAATGCACAGAGAACCATGGGGGGGGGGTCTCCATTATTATGGTGCTATTTAACCTTATTGATGAATAACCTTTCCAAACTAAATAGCCAAAAATTACTCTTAACATTTCTAAAAGAATGTTGTAGTTTATTAACTGTTATTTCTAAACTTAGAAAAAGAAAAAAAGAAAAGAAAAACAATGTTGTTTGTTGTAGTACATGATGCAGAAATGCAGTATTTCAGCTGAAAGAATGTTTAAAAGTAATAGTCGACATTGATAAATTTCATAATTTACTGTGACACGTAATGAAGGACAAAGTGTTTTACATTGAAAAATATCGTTCTTGAAGAAGCTGGAATATAGATTAGTATGTAACAAATGATTATTTGATGGTTTACAATTGTTTTATCATCAAATATACAAGAAGTGCCTGCCATACTAAGAATGCAAGCTGTCATTATTTTAAGACTGCACCAAATTGTTCTTTTGTTTTACATATTTTTTACAGAAAAATTTGGGGTGAGCAAGAGAAATAAAAGAAATTGTTAAAAAAAAATCTATATGAATTAAGAAAATGACACACCATTGCATCAATGTTAGTTTAAACATTATTCAGTTAAGCTCATTTGCGAAGAAGGATGATGTAGCTTACTTAAACAGCTCTTCATTGATGTGCATGATGCGTGGGTCTGAACAAAATGTAAAAAAATGCATAATTCGGGAATAGGTACATACCATGAAATATGGCTTGTGATATAAAATGTATCATGGTATATGACTTCTGCAAAAAAAGTAGTTCCTTTAAAGTTTCGATCCAAATTGTATATGACAATAAATTACAGATTTTAAAGTTGCAATCAGAGTAAATCCATGTAATTTACATAAGATGACAAGTGGAAATTTGTAAGCTTTTTTAAAAATGTTTAGTTTTGTAAGGTAATAGATTGTGTATAATATGTATAATATTACAATAATAAACTTGTGTGTATAAATAATTATAATTATGATGAAAATTTTCAGTTCCAGTATTTCGTCTTGTTAAGACAATGAACAGGGTTGATATGTAATTAGTAATCAATTCAGTTTTAATTACAACTGATGATATTACTTAGTGTCATGCAATTGAGCTGTTAATTTTGCAGAACATGCTTCTAAATAAAGCAAACTGAAGGAAAGAAGCTATGTGATTACAGTAAAACCTGTATATAATGACCATCCAAGGGAGAGACTGACCATGACCTTTATATACAAGTGGTCTTTATTTGGAGGTTACTCTAATCAATTGTTTAATCAAATAAAGGGTTGACCAAGAGTGGCCTTTATTTACAGGATGGTCTTTATTCAGAGGTGGTCTTCAACACAGGTTTGACTGTATTGAAAAACTAACAAAACATTTTTTTTCTATAAAGTATACAAAAAGTACAAAGGATTTCATAAACATTAATATCTACTGTTATAATAAAGAAAGTTTTTAGAAAAACTGGTTAATCTCAGTTTTGATTGACAGATTTTTTTTTACTTCCTAAATGTTTATGTTTCCTTTTTTTCAAAACTAAAGTTCAGACCATTGCAATGTGTGTTAGATCCATTAGAGTGGTTAGAACTGTCTTCAAGGATTAATTCACAGGCTTTTATCTCTTAATAAACTAAATGAGATTCCTTGTAATGAAATTTGACATCTACTGCTCCCGGCTAACTAATAAATGGAAATTCTGCAGTAGGAAACTATAGGAAGAAATTGCAATAAAGAATGGCTAGAATCGTTCAGAATGAAAAGATTTGTAATGGTCTATCTTAATGGCCTAATGGTAATATAATGGATGAATGAATTTTTTTTTGTGTTTATGAGAAATCCAGCAGAACAGTGTCATAAACTAAAGCTTGTAGACTTATATTTGAGTCAAAAGTTGTTTTGTTTATAATGCTTAGAAACTGGTAAACATGAATTGAAATAGTGATACAAGTTCATGACAGAAGAATAGTTTTGGTGCTTTAAACACCATTTAGTGGTTAAGGCAGCTGTTTCTCGACCAAGGTATAATGGGTTAAGAGCCCTATTCAGGTCACGGGTGGAGGAAGACCTCAGATTCCTCTTCATGCATTAATATAGGCATAATCTGGCAACTGAGAACCACTGACCTTCATTAAGGCTTAATAATATAATTCATACTTAAATAAATGCAATTTTTTAAACCATCCTTGGAATTTCTTATTATTTTGCATTGAAAATTATGTGTTAAAATTTTGATGAATTAAATTATTTTAATTATTTAGTTTTGGGTGTTTACACTGTCATATGGCAGCTTTGCACAGCTTTCTTTGCATTTTTACCATTTTGATTAATATAATTTATGCATCAGGTTTATTGATTCATGCATAAGATTTATTGATTTAATTCATTTAAGGATGTCTGTGGCCAAGTTGACTTCAAATCAGTTGCCTCTCACCAATGTGGGTTTGAATCCCCCACTCAATTATCTTGGATTCTATGTTACCATATTTAATAAGACAAATTATTGGTGATTTTAGTGTTTACAGTGATTAAATCAGTCCTTAAGTGCCAACAATATCGTTGCTGCAGGCCAGGCTGTGCACACATCCTCATCTAGGATAAACTCATAATTTTAGACCTCTCATTTTCATAAATTTCTGTTAAAATCCCCAAATCTCTGAAACTAATTTCATAAATTTCTGTTAAAATCCCCAAATCTCTGAAACTTATTTTGACAATTCTATATCCTAAGCTGGACAATTTTTAAAGTAAATTAGTTTCAACATTTTTCCTTAAAAATATAAAAATGATGGCCAAAAAATATGTTAAACCCTTGTCACACTTAAGGGCTGCATTCTCAAGGCGTCCTTAGAAAATTCAGAACACCGAGTTGAGCACAGTAAGACAGCATCGTTGTGGCATTGCATAGAACACTGACGGATGGTGCACATTTTTAGCATGCTGAAAACAAACTCTGTAAAAGTGCAAAGAATGCAGTAGAAGCGCATTCCGTATGCAGATAATTGCCAATTAAAACGCCATGAGGATTTGACGTCTCCATATCATCAAAAGTATGGCATTTTTTATTGCGATCTTGCGGGGCTCTGTTAAATTTAAATTTAACAATGCCGTGTAAATGCAGTGAAAGCGCAGTCTAGTGTGACAGGGTCTTAAAGCTACAGTCTCACTGACATCCTGGCAGAGCCCGGTAGACACCCGGGGTACGACCGGGAACAACCGGGGTACAACTCTGCCGGCAACATCCCGGATGATCCGGGAACATCCAGCATTTGGCCCCGGATTGAATAAAATATTTAATATCTCCGGGGTGGTCTGGGATGATCCGGGAAGTATAGCTATGCCAGCTTCATGATGACCTTAGCTCAGCCGAGAATGACCGGGGTTACACCGGGGAAGCACCGTAGCTCTGCCGGCACAAACAGGAGATGAATCGGGGTATGATATAGCCGGTAGGGCTGCGGTAGAGCCCTGGTGAATGCTGGCAAAGCCCCGGTGAATGCCGGCAGAGGATGCTGGAAGAGCCCCGGGGGATGACGATGGAGCTACGGTTGATCACGGTTGAGCCCCGGCAAAGTTCATTTCAAAAGAATCACGACAATTTGCGAACATTGTGATCACATGTTTGTATTAAAACCCTTCCCATTTCCCTTCTATCCAGTCTTGCATATGGATTTTTCAGAAAATCATCATGAATTACTATTCTGGAACAATAGATATTATATTGAATAAAAATTATGTATCAATGTTATCATTTTTGTGCGTTTTCAATTCACTGGGGTTCTACCGGGGCTCTGCCTGGATCGTCCTGGGCTCTGCCTGGATCGATCGGGGCTCTGCCTGGGTCAACCGGGGCTCTTCTGGCGTCATCTGGTAACGACCTGAGAAGCACCGGCACGAACCGTAGCTTCACCTGGCCTCTGCCTTGATGATCCGGAGCGCATCCTGGGTAGTTAGTTGGGAATTACCATAGTGCTGCCGGAAGTAGTGTGACCGCAACAATAATTTTATCCGGTTGTCCTGGATCATCCTGGTAACTTACCGGGATGGTCCTGGGCTCTGCCGGGAGTAAGTGAGACCGCAGCTTAAGCAAGTATTGCTTATTTTAATCTCTTTAAAAAAATAACATAAGATTTCAGATAAAGCATATTTGATCAATGCATATCGCTGTCAAGTTTCTTCAATTTTATTATGGATTGCTCATCAAACTGGAAAACAAGAATATTATGCATCATGTATTCCTGATTGGTCTCTTTATTTTCTTGGAAATCTAGTAAGTAATTACTATGAACAGGCTGCCCTTGTCATTTGTGAGATTGGCTACGAGCCTATTAAAGGTTATCTTATTAGCATCCTATTATACATAGACCATTGTTCTAAATATCGGACCACTGTTATAAAATCAAGACAGAATATAATTTTTAAGTAAGGTGGCATCAGTTTTTGTTTGAAGCAAAAAAAAAAATCATTTGAAGGACATTATTGATAACTTGTAAATTTTTTTAGTCTATTTGTCTTTGAGATAATGTGTTGGACATAAACACATGAATTGTGATTGAAATAATGTGATTGAAATAGTGTAATGGTTTAAACACATGTTAATGTGATTGAATTTATGATGTAATTGACAAGAACAGTAATGTAATTGGCAATTGCCAATTAGAACACATATAATTGTATTTAAAATTATGTAATTGACAAGTAATTTATGACATGTGATTGAAAAAATGATGAGCATGTACAGTACACATTGTGACAGGCAATTGACATGTAATTGAGATTATGTGATTGACCAGAGAAAAAAAATGACATGTGATTGAAATAATGATTTGATAGTAACTGTCATATTCATTATGTGATTGAAAAAATATTAGATGATAATAACACTGTTCTGTGTATCAGATGATTGGAATAAAGTAATTGATAATGACACATAATTATGGCATATGATTAAAATATCGTAATTGATAAAAATCACATCATATATTATGATATGTGATAATTATAATTATAAACTGTAAAATTGCAGAATAAGCAAATTTTACAGGCTGTTAATTAAATTATCATGCACAAGTTGGTAGAATTAATACTGTAATGGGAGGCTCTTTAAATACAAGATCGTCTTAGAAGTAATACATATTTCTCGGAAAGATTGAGTTACAGCTACGGATACTAAAGTGAACAGGCATGTAGGAAATAATTATTGGAAATAGAGGGAGAAGCATAGGACTGGAGTGATTGTTAAGCCTATTAATGTTTACTAGGTAAAAAAGAAACACACTATTTAAATATTAATGACAACTAAATACATACTATATAATAAAAGAAATATGAGTGTCTTGTGGCAAAAGTTATATAATAAATGGAAGATGGTAAGGATGAAAGAGACAGGACAGAAACTGGACTTTGCAAGTGCAGTTCTGGTTATGATACAGTCAAAGAAGAAGAAAAGGTCAGTGAAGTTTTTAAAATCTACTAATTATGTATTGTTACATGCTTTTGGTATTTGCATGCAAAATATTGAATTATGAATAAAAATATATAAAAAGTTGCTGAAAAAGGTTTAATGCTGAGTAATCAGAAAGCTGTCAGTAATCAGAAATCTTTCTTTTTTTGTATTTTCTTAGTATTTGACTTAAATAATGTAAATAATGATTTGCTCAGTATTATATTTGTTATAATGATTAAGATGTTGAGTAAGTAAACATTACAATAAATGTATCCTGTTCCTAGTAGAGTGTGCCATGATATAAAATTATTATTACTCTGAACTGATTTAGAAACAAAACTACTGGTTGTATGATTACAAATTTAATTATGTGTAAACCCTGTGGTTGTAAAATTACTACACAGTAATTAAATAATGTACCTATAAATCAAACCAAATTGTCATTAAAAAACAAATTTAATAATGCATGAATATATCGGTGATTAAATAATGACAAATTTATTTTGCATAAACAAAACCCAGTGGTTATATGATTACAAATTTATTAATGCATAAATGAATTAATGAAACCCACTGGTTATATGGTTACTTATTTAATAATGCAGAATAAAAACCCACAGTAGAATTTAATAATGCAGAAATAAAAACTTTGGTTATATGGTTACAAACTTAATAATTTATAGATTAAAAACATACAATGACGTATGATTATACAATTGATAATGCATATATAACTCAGTGGTTATATGGTTATAAATTTAATAATGCACAAATGAAACCTATCGGATAAATGATTACAAATTAAATATTGCATAAATGAAACCAAGTGGTTATTTAATTACAAATTTGATAATGCATAAACAAAAGCCAGTGGTTGTATGCAATTTTTGAGTGGTAGCAATTAATTACCAATCAATTAAATAATGTTTAAAAGAAACCCATTGGTTGAAATTTGGAATTTAATTTTGTGTGAACAAAGAACACTGACTGCATACAGATCACAAACCCACTGGTTGTAAATACAAATTAAATCATGTGTATAGAAAACCCAATAGTTGATAAATCATATATTAAATAAAATGTACATAGGATAATTACAAATTCAGCAATGTACAAAAAGAACAAATATAACAAATAAAGTAATTTGACATTAGTGATTGTATAATTACAAATTAGTAATTTTTGACCTAGTGGTTGTAGTATTACAAATTTAGTACTGTTTAATTATCTAGTGGTTGTATAATAACAAATTTAGTAATGTGTAAAAAAAATTGGTGGTTTACAAATTGAATCATGTGTATGCAAAACCCAATGGTTGATAAATCATGTATAAGATAATGTGTACTTAGTATAATTAGATATTCAATAATGAACAAAAATGACCAAATATTACAATTATTGGCGTCGCGCTTCGGTGCGGACGCCATTTATGGAATGAAATCAGATTTTGTGAAAGGACAATTGCAATTTCTCGGGCCTTTTAGTCGGTCATAAAAGCCGATCATTCCGATTGGTATGAGGGTGTTTGATTATTTAAAATGAGATGTCGCGATATGTACAGTGAATAGCGAACTGGAGAATTTCGCATTTCAAACATATTCAAATGAAATAATCTTTTCCGTCAATTAATCGCGCTCCTCGGGTTTTTTTTATTAATCATTTTGTACTTAACAGTGGGTTATTATATGTTTTTGTTGTACATGTATCCGAAAGCTATAAAAAGAATGATGACCTAGTTCGAAAATTTATTTATAGAAGCAGTTTAAGTTAAACAAAACGGTCATTTGTGTTGCGCGCAATTTATGGTAATAAATAACAAACTGGAGAATTTGGAAGGAAATGAAATGGAAACATATTCAAACAATTAATTGCATTCGGTCTAGCAGTAGTATACTATAAAACCTATTCGCTGTTCAAGTCTCTTTTTCTAAAAATCGACCCTGATGTCCCTATTGATTTTGACTACTATTTTGTATGTTCCAAAGAGACTACTATTTTGTATGTTCCAAAGAAAATACCACATGAACTTGAGATTCTATCTTATCACCATTATTAATGATAATATTCAAAAATACCCCCTATATAGTATAAATAAACTTATATAATATGGGTGTATATTTTGGATATTATCATTGACCTGTATATTTTGGATATTTTCGTTGATATTGATAAAATTTCAAGTTCCTGTGGGGAAAAAAAGTAATATTCAATTTCTAATCTCTAGCATGCCTACCAAAGTTCATAATGAACAATGTCTTTGGTCAACTCATTCATAAATCATATACAATTCTGGTAAAAACTAAATAACCATTGAAAAGTTTATAAGAATATCTGGTCATCATATGTCTACTAGTTCATCTTCACTTGCTGCATTTCTTGCTTAGACGCCCTTTGATGCTTTGCATCAATGCTTTTCTAGTAGAAATTTGTAATATTGATTGTATAATTACAGATGTAGTAATGTGGACATTGTGGTTGTCTAATTACAAATTTAGTAATGTGTAAAAAAAAACAACAATTTGTTGTATGAATACAAAAATCATGTGTATGCAAAACCCACTGTTTGATAAATAATGTATTTAATAAAGGGTACATAATATAATTACAAATTAATTAATGAACAAAACTGACCAAATATTACAAATTAATTAATTTGATACTAGTGGTTGTAAAATTACAAATTTAGTAATTTGTACCTAGTGATTGTTTAATTACAAATTTAGTAATTTGGACCTAGTGATTGTTTAATTACAAATTTAGTAATTTGGATCTAGTGATTGTTTAATTTTTGGACCTAGTGTTTGTATAATAACTAATTTAGTAAACAAAAACCTATGGTTGTATAATTATGAATTTAATAATATGTAAACAAATGACAATATCATTAAATATTGATATTTCTTAAATAAGTTTTTTAATCACACCAATCATTGCAAATAATGACCTCATAATAATACTAACAGCACCTATATACATGTTTTTATTGTATTGGACATAAAATATTTATAGTACAGATGAACATTATTGTATCAGATTCAAAGTTGCTTATTAAGCTGTTTGGAAGCTTTCCTAATAATTAATTCTTAATGCCCTACCAGTTGCACAATTTAAATGACTTCTATTAATGAATATTATCAATTAATTAACTGTATGCCCATCTTAGTTTACACCATATACATTATATAAAAGATATAAATTGATATTGAAATCCAGAAATTAATTAAGCAGCAGTATAATTTAGTCAGGTTACAATGTCATGGTTAAGCTCTATACAATGGTGGCATATGAGCCACTACCATGTTAAGTATCTTAAAATGGACTTGTCCATCTTTCAAACTGGCTTACCATTTCTCATTTTTAAGGAAAATAATTTCTGACTTAATATGGAAAAGTGCAGACCAGTATCAAAATGGAAAGATATGCTTGCATGGGGGGCAGTTGAGGGCCCACCCTACAGGCAAAGGGGTTTTGACACTTTTTTGGGTTCGTAACAAAAAAGTTGAAAAATTTAAATGCATAAATCATACTTGTAATCCCCCCATTTTTTCGGGAGATTTAACACTTTCTGCAGCCAAAAATTTGAAAAAAAAAATTTTAAAAAAAGGGGGTTTTTTTTCACAAATTAAAACCCCCCAAATGTTTGACATGTCAAAGAAGAAAAAGCTCTAAAACTACAGAGCCAAAAAAATTGTTTCCCCTGACACAAGTTGTCAAAATTTTTTTGTATTCTATTTTGGGTTTTATAAAAGAATTTTTTTTTATTTTGATTTTGAAATTGAGCGGGAATCTTTTTTCCGGGAAACCCAAACCCCTTAGAAATTTAAAGAAATTTAAAGTGTAAATTTTTTCTTGCTCAAAAAAAAATAATGATTTTGGCCCCTATGGGGTTTAAACCCCATGTAAAAACCTAGCGCCCCTTAGATTACTAGCCCCAAAACCCCCTTAACCACAGGGCCCCATCCCCGCCATTATATTTTTAAAAGGGGAAAAAGGAACCCTTTTTGCTGTCAAAATTTAAAACTGTGCTTTTATTCCAGTAAATTTTTTCACTTGTAAAATTTTTATTTGAAGAAAATATTTTTAAACCTCAGAAATTTCCCGAAAAAATCCCAAAAAATTTTCATTTTTAATGGTATTTTGTGGGCATGCCATGGGGTGATATGAATCAAGTCTATTAGGTGAAAATTTGGTTTTGCAAAAAAAAGGTTTATGCAAATAGGAAAAATAAAAAGGGGTGGCCAAAATTGAGTTTGATTTGTACAGTTTTTCTGTCTATCCACCCATCCTCTATAAAAGCCTAATTAAAGTTACATTGCACAATAAAAAGGGCGTGTTTTAATCATTAAAACTGAAATAGAAAGAAATTGTCTGGCAAAGTTTACATCAAACAAGCCTATAGCTGGCAACTGATTTTTTTTGTTTAGCTAGTAGAGTGGGATAATTTAAATTACACACATGATTTACTATATGAAGTAATTAAATTTCAATTAACAAGTCATGTTTCAGGAAAAAAATAAACAACAGGAAAATTAGATAACCAGTCTGTTATTATTTGCAATGAAAACATGATGACATCACTTCCTGTGATGTCATAAAGATGATTATTCTACCAGTGATAAGTAAAGTAGAATTGCAATACTTCCACAGACTCCTTCCCTCAGTTATTTGATCTTTATGATAGAAAAAAGTTTTTTGTTTGATTTTTATCATTAAACTAGGAGTTAAATGCTGTTTTGTTAGCAATGATGTAAGTGTTTTTGTTGATTAATCTGAGTGTCTTTTAAGTCAAATAATATTTCTTTAAAGGAGCATCATTGAAGTCCAGATCATAAAAAACCCCATAAAATTTAAAGAAAATTAAAATTCTGACATATATCAAACTAGAGCACTTAAAAACAAAGTTACACAGAATTAAATTGAAAATCTTTTTTTCTTTTGTGCAATCTAAAAGCATTTAAATGCTTTCAATTATTTGAGTAATTTTGCATAATCAAAATGATTATTATGAAAAAAAAAACAGAGTGAGAGAATGAGTTGAAATTTTGCACACAAGTTAAGGGTCTGAACCTATATCAAATAGAACACAAATCTTGCAATAATATTTCCAGTCCTGTCATGTCAAAAAAAATCACAGAAGAGTCCCTTTAAATTATAACAGTATTTTGTTGAAGTCTTGTGAAAGAAATCACCTAATCAAGTCTCTTATCCTGCGGCTTTATAGCTAACTAAGCTTCTTATTTTATTGATATAATTAACCGATATTTTTATTAGGAGATAATTTTGTATTGTTGTCTCCAGAGCTTTATTCACATGAAAAATAGTCCTGAATAATGTACTTGTAAATGATATTGTCAGTTTTAAAAGGAACACAAAGTTTAATGCCTTATATCAAGCTGTTAATTATTCAATGTTCACAGAAACTTTTCTGTTGTCTTTTGTTTTCCTTATATTTTCACACAACATCTCCTTTTGCATATCACTGCCATTGGCAGATTTTGACAAAACTTCACATGCATCATTATATTTGACCTGCTACAGAGGTCAAGGTCGCAGCAGTTAATAATGGTCCTTGTCTAATACATTAGCAGGTCACAGAAGTAAAAAAAACAGATTTTGTTTTAAAAGTCTTATTTTTTTTTCTTTTTATTAAAGAAAAGACAATTTCTGGCCGGCTTGCACTATCTTTTTGTTGTTTAGAGAGAAAATGGTGTAATATTTTTGTTCGGCCTAACAATTTGGACACAGTGATTAATTATGTCAACATTGGAATGCATAATAAGATGAATCATGTCTAGACTCTATTGTTTCTTATTGCATTTCTTGCAATAAGAACAAAACAATTAGGAAGACCTTATCGAGAAAGGCCATGTTCATCAAAATAAATGTCTAAGACAACTTATAGTTTGCAATCCCTGGAGGAATCTCTAAGGTGCTATTGGCCTTAATTGATATGCCTATTGTCTGTCTTCTGGTAAAGGTCAAATCCAGTAATTCAAAGTGGAAGGAGTGATGGACATGTTTATGTCGCATTTTTGAAATATTGTTTCAGTCCTATATCAGCTTGCCCTTACCTAAAAGTTGTGCATGTTTCAGCACTGTTTGATTTTTCTTTGAAACTGTTTTTCTTTCTGAGGTCAAGGTCACCAATGTGTAAAAACAGATTTTTTACACTTTTGCTCATTATAATAGCCATTACTTATTGACCAGTGTCTTTCATATTTGTCATGTAGATACCTTGTATGATTCTATACTTTAGGTGAGTAAGGAGTCACTGAGGTCAAGGTCATTGATACTAAAAATATTTAATTACACTTTTTCTAATAAAATCATTACTTATTGACCAATATCTTTCATGTTTGTTGGTAGATACCAATTTGATGGTCTTCTTAATTTTGGTGGAGTGAAGAGTCACTGAGATCAAGGTCACTGATGCTAAAAATAGATTTATCTCTGGTTTACTTACCCTACATTCATTGATTGACATCTTTTATATTTGGTAGGTACATGTCTTTGGTGGTTCTATGACTCGGTGGAGTAAGGGGTCAATAATGTCAAGGTCACTGGTGTTGAAAATCAATTTTTTTTTTACTTTTGTAAAAAAAGCCTTCAGTCATAACTAACATCTTTTAAGTTTAGTTGATACATACCTAAGTGGTCCTTAGTGTAATAAGTCATTTTATTCAAGGTCAAAAGTTCATTGGTGCTGGGTCAAGTTCTTTGGTGCTAAAAAATAACGCTTGACTCATAACAGCTTTTATTCATTTAATGTAATTTGTCATATTTGGTAGGTACATACAGTTTGAGCTTAATTGAGAGAGAGGGGGCTGCTATAACCAAGTTGACTTTGAATTACTTGCCTCTCACCCTTTGGATTCAAATCCAGCCAGTGACGTATGAGACTTCTCAAATGACACTCCTACCTGAAATAATACACCTGCATGACTTTGTACCTGTGGTCTACTTTAATCAGTAAAGCTTGAAAGTTCCCCTAGGTCACTGAACAAAAATGTTGATTTGCTGTTTAAACTTTCCAACACAGAGAAGGTAAATATGGTGTTTACAGAATGAGTGCTACTGTTTGTTGGTAGCATCTGTAAGGATTAGACATTTATTCATTTTTAAATGCCATGTCTTACACTTCTGAAGTGCGACCATATCAGTGACAGAAAGACCCACTTATTTTGTTTTTCCTATACATCTTAAGAGCAATGAAAGTGTAACTTAAGTGCCCACCATCACCTCTAATGACGTTCACAGACAAATGATATATGTTAACAACATAAAACCAAGCACTTGTACGTGTAATAAAGTATGCTAGATCAGCCTCCTTTATGGAGCTCTGTGCAACTCCTTTTACTGAAATGGTCTTGAAATTTCTCTCTCGAGGCTTTCTCAATGACGTTCAGGAAATTCTGACGATTTTGTTAACAAATTAACTGGTGAAACAGTGGTTGAATGAATGGCTCCATGGGAAATATTTACCATTAATGTGCATTGATTCATGATGATGAGACTCTGTAGTTATTCTTTACCTTGAGGCTATTGCGATGTTTTCCAGCAAAAGTTGACATTTGAAAACAATAGAATGAGAGTACAATTAGTGCAAATTGCATAATATTTTTTTAAAGGCATGTTTATTATATTATTATGAAATATTATACATGTATTATTTTGACAGTCTAGAATTTTACTGTGAATTTTTTATGCTGGTTTTGGGTTGTCCATCCATCTAGCCTTTCATCTGTCTGTCTGTGTATATGTGTCTGTCTGTCTGTCAGTAAACATAATTTTGTATCAGATCTGCTAATCCAATTGTATTTTATGGCTGCGCATATATATTTTGACATGACATCATTTGCATTATACGTGAAAAATGGTTCTTTAGTCACTTCAAACGGTCTTTTTTTTTGCTATTTTAATTAAAAAAAATATTTTAAATTTGGGGTAAGTTTTTAATTTTAAATTGGGGGGGGAAAATTTACTTTGGGGGAACTGTTTTTTTAAAAGACCCTGTATGTTGTTTTAAATTTAAGGGGGGGAGGGTTTTAAAGTATGTAATGGTAGGGTTAAAAACTTAATGAGGGGCCCCCTCCCCTTTTTTTGCCCCAAAAAGAGCCTTTCCGCTGTCGAGTAGGACCCCGGGGCCCGGGACGAAGTTTATGTCCTTAAAAAAGTTAATTTTTAAACACCAAAAAGGTGATAATTTACCTCCCCCTTTCAAATTTTCACGGAGTATTAAGCCCAAAAAATAATGAATTTTGAAACCAAAAATTTTGGTCACTTTTAAGGCGGTCAAATGAGAACCCAAATGTACAGGGAAACCTGTGACAATAAGAAAGGTGTTTAGCCCTGAAAAGGGCTGTTGGTGCCAGCTATAGGCCTGCCTTACAAGCCGTCAATCTGTACTAGGGGCTCACGCACCCTAGTACACCATCCTCGTCGTCTCAGCCTACTTTGTAGGGCCGCAATGTTAAGGTAATGTTACCACAGTGAAATTTTATGTATGTATATAATTATGCTTCTAAAACTATTTCAAACATCGAAGAATATGACTGTAAAATATTTACTACAGATATTTGTCCAAATTATATGTAATCATTAAAATGTATGCATTCATTTCTTATGAAAAATTTGACTTAGACTTTATAGAAAATGAATTTCTAATTACCTCCCTTTATTAACGTGAAATGTAAATTTGGTAATATCTTTACAAATAATGCTTTTTGGAACTTACAATATTGATAAATCTTCATTTGAGCATTATATTTATGAAATAAAACCATAAAAAAAATTGAGTTACAGGATCTTTAAAATAATATTATGCTTGCCAGAGCGCTCATAATATAATTCTATTCAACTTGTTGAATACATTCAGTATTAAATATACACTCATTTACTTTCCTCTATGTTACAGCCTGATTTGTTGATTATTAAGTCAGTGTTTACAGAGCTATGATCTACTCTATTTTACCTCAGATATGGTGCCTAGCAGACTTAGCAGATTTGACAAAGTAATAAGAAAACGCCATTTAATTAAATGTTTGCCCTGATGGATCACTTAAACGAAGACTAGAAAATTTGTTTTCCGAGTCTGCAAAAACTTAACTCAGTCTATGGGAAAATATAATGAACACTTGCAGAAATAATCAAAGCACAGAAGGCGCTGAATTTGTTTGGGTCTCAGAATGTAAGAAAGGTGCAGGTTGTGAGATTATATGTTTAGTGCCACCAATGCTTTCCAGCGTTTTAATTGTAGTAAATTGGCTATAAGACTAATTGCAACACTGATATTCAATCCAATGTTTATTTGACTTTAACAATTTAAAAAAATGAGTTACCTTTACTGGGATTTGAACTCCAGACCTCTCGCTTTTTAAGCGAGCCCGAAAACCCTTCAGTCACGGTTAAATTTATATGTGAACGGCCTGAAGAAAACCATATTATTCTAAATTAGGGCTTGTAACGACTTTTAACTGTTGTTTAACACAGATGTAAATAATCCTGAAGCTTACTATAAGCATGTATATTTATAAAGAATCAAAGGGCTTCAAGTTCTTTGGTATTTTCTGATCTTTGCAATCTAAATCGTACTGTATATCTGTATGCATTTTCCTGTATAAGTTTATTTTTATGTATTATAATTCATTTTGTAAGGCACATACGGAATTCTGCATAACTAGAGTTGCATCAAAAAATCATTTATGTACTTTTTTTACGACAGCCACACTTTATCCTTGTAAATCATGGCTACTTCCTTAACAAAAACAATTAAAAAAAGAATTTAACAAAAAAAATTTGCTCGACTGGGATTCGAACTCGAGACCTCTCACTCACTAAGCGAGCGCGTTACCACTGTACCACGGAGAAGTTATACACAGAATATCTGAATAATATCAAGTCATTCTATATTTAGAACTTCCATTGCATTCAGGTTTGTAATCCTTATTAATTTCGAGGTATTTTGTTCAGGGTAAACCTGTTGTTTAAAATTGAAGTAAATATTTTAGCGAAAATCCTCTCGCCCAAACAGTCCGACGTGTAGAATCTATATATTCCACTACTCGGTTTGTGTAGTATTCGGTAATCTACATGGCTAAAAATAGTATTTTCATTGATAAAATCATATTCATCCGCGTAATTTGTGATTGTGCATTTATTGACAATTCTATAAGCCAACGCTATTGTTTAACTTCAAATGCGTTGTAATTTGTTGGATACTTGTAACAAAATAAAATATTTCTTTCTTTTAAATCGCTAGTTTTAAGCTGTTTTGAGAACTACTTGTTGTTAGGTTTGTCATAAACTTCTGTGTCAGAGATCGAATGTCCGCTTTGTTTTTAGTTATTTTCGATCAGAAAATACCAGATAACAATATTAGAAATCTTCGACCATTCGGGAATTACTTTGCTTGAAAATTGATGCGCCTGTCTTTGACCATCTTTACGCAGTGATCTCCCCTGAATTTTTCGGCTTTAATGTACATACAAAAGGGAAGTAACCGCTTCAAAAAAGTGGACTACTTTCGGCATTTGCAATTAAGAACATTAGACTCTGAAATTTCGCTACCATTATTTGTTTGGTCTGACGACCCAAACAAATAAAAACTGAAAGAAAATTGAAAGCCAAAGAAATTTAATCAAAGGAGAAGACGTGATTTACAAGTAGTATAATCAATACCCAGCTAAAATTATGTAATGGACAACTACCCTGTTTTAACCCTTAATCTGCTGGAACCAAAAAAGGTCAGGGATCATTCTTGGGCGCAATTTTGCGATTCTCGCATAGAAATCACCAAAATCTGTAAGAAATTTGTAACTAACTAGAACTGTGTCCAAAGGACACGGATGCCACCAATTGACAACATATATATGGTATATAGTGAAAAAATCAACAAAGGGCCATAATTTGGTCGCAGCAAAAATTCCTTTCTTTACTACCATCTACACATTAAGGTTGTTCATCCCTGGAAGTTTAAGCAAAATCTGCCATCCGGTTTAAGAGGAGTTGCGTTCACCAAATTTCTATATGGTATATAGTGAAAAAATCAACAAAGGGCCATAATTCTGTTAAATTTGATCACAGCAAAAATTCCTTCCTTTACTACCATCTACACATTAGGGTTGTTCATCCCTGGAAGTTAAAGCAAAATCTGCCATCCGGTTAAAGAGGAGTTGCATTATCAAAATTTCTATATGGTATATAGTGAAAAAATCAACAAAGGGCCATAATTCTGTAAAATTTGGTTGCAGCAAAAATTTCTTCCTTTACTACCATCTACACATAAAGGTTGTTCATCCCTGAAAGTTTAAGCAAAATCTGCCATCCAGTTTAAGAGGAGTTGCGTTCACAAAATTTCGGGACGGACGGACGGACAAGTGCAATGCTATATGCTCCCACTCTGTGGGGGCATAAAAATCCTAGCGAGAATTATCCCTGATAGGTGTTATAGAACCAGGTCAGTCTACACTGCTGAGAAGTCTGACAGAGGTCATAGTTACGAGGGCTTCCCCACAAAGTCATTGACAATCCCGTTTTAACAAAAATATAGCGCCTGTATGAAATGAGTATAAAATAATTTTGAACTATTGTATCTGCATCAATTTGAAGTGAACTAAGAAACAATATTTCAAGAAAGTATACATACACTAAATATTACACAATGAATACAGGTCTGACGTGTGCGTATAAGACCCACGCCATAAATCGTCATTTTACATTATCTTCTAAACAGAGTAAGAAGTTGATGACATCAAAAATCTGCCCGTTGTTATGTCGTTGATATTTACTGTATGTCTGAAGTTTTTAACAAAATTTCAAGGAAAAACAAAAGGACATAATATGCTTGCTTTACTTCATACAGTGCTCGTAAAAGCACAATAACAATGGCAAGGTTTGATGCTGACGCGGCCCAGCAGACGGTTATCATTTCTGCTTTTAGTGCTGATAGACACCTACAATCATATTAAAATAATTTCAAACTGTGAAAAAGTACCAGAATTATTTGCGAACATTGGCATACAAGTGCCTTATGAAATATGTAAAAGGTGACAAAAATAAAAGCAAAAACATGATGCTGTGAGTCAAGCGATCCTGAACAGTGCAGAAAGTTAAAAACATTACATTATTTATGAAGACAGACATCAAACAGTTTCAGAAATTTTAGACTGTGAACAATTTTGCTAAAAATTTCAAGGCAATTTGTGTATGTCTGATCGTATGAGAAGATGGCTTGACTTTAAAAGTGTTTCCTAATTTACGTGGAGGTGATACTTTGAAAAGTAGAAACATTGTCATAATGTCAAATAATGTAATTGTGATGTTGGAGAGTGAGCCTCATTGCATTACCAGGAAGTTGTAGAATTTGATCTGTGATGATTTTTGGATGTTCTCTCGGCAATGACTTATTAAATACCAGTAAAACTTTTTAAGAAGCATGTTGAGTATTTTTGTACTTAAACGTTGTTGCCCATGACTTATTTGGACAACCCTTGTTAAACTTTGTCTTGCCACCATTATAGACCAAGGTCGCCTGCACATCAGTGCAATCTGACAAAACTTAATAATATAACGGCAGCTCATTTCAAGCTGTACTGATAGTTTTCAATTCAAAACAATGTAAGTCCTCTTTTTACAAACAATATATTGGTGTAAAATTGATTAATTAAAGACAAGTAATCAGCATCAGCCATTTTGAAAAATAATATAGAAAAAGAAACAACATCTATAAGAACAAAAATAAGTTTTTCGTCAAGTTGCAATTAGCTGAGTCAGCAATTGTAATAATGTTTTGGCTTACTTTGTATATTGATCAAGTGTTTGAGAAACTTTCACATCCCTGTTTCCCAGTAAAACAAACTTTTAATTTAGATCATCAAAAGATTATTTTGTTGAATGGTTTGAATCCATGAGGGAAATATCGCAGAATCACAGATTCAGATATATTCCCTAATTAGTATGGTGTGCATGTACCGTCGCTATAAATTGGCTTGTGGCAATGTATCTCTGTAGTGCTATGGTACAAACTACCATCTTATTACACTTGATGGATGCGGCTAAAACTCATCTTCTTCCTAATTTGCTACGTTTTTATGGCCTCTGATTGGTCGTTTGATTGACAGATCTACCTTAATAGCTTTTAAACGTGATGTTAAGCTTGCCACTTGCTAACGTCATCCGGAAGAAAGATTTGACAAAATTTGGAAAAAATATTTTGTTATGTTCAGTGTCATTGTATAAACTAACTGGTTCGGAAAAGAAAACTTGATCCAAATCCTTCCCATCCCCCACCCGATTGTTTATCTGTTGTAACCTCTGACCGGCCATTCATTGAAACTGAGATTCTGGTTCCGGGGGTTTTCAACCTCTATAATAATGATGTTTGATCAAAAGGAAATGAAAGGGTAACTAATAAATATAAATAAGTAGATGAAAATATGAATGTAAAATGTATAAGTGATTCCAAAACTATGTTGAGTAGATTTGTCCTTTTTCGTCATACTCCTAGAGAGAGGAATTTCTTTATATTTCAACCCTTATCCCTCTCGTGACAACTGAATATAACCATGCAACCTGAGCCAGCACATCTGGAGAATTCGAAACTGTCACCGGTGTACAGTAGTTTTGAACCACGGAAGTGTCTGCTGATTCCTTCATATGAAAAAGCTATCCAGGAACATTGGTGGTTCTACACGGGTGCCCATTTATCCTGAAATAACACACAGAGGGGCACACGAGGTCTTCCTCCACCAATAAAGCTTGAAAGTCATCTGTGCTGGTGCATCTTAATGATGCTTACATAATATAGAAAAACATATTATACGTGCTATTAGTGTCATTAAACCATGCCACTGTATCATTTTATATAGGAAAACATATTTTACGTGCTAAATGTCATTAAACTATGTCACTGTAATATTGTGAAAGTGATTGCAAAATGCTCCACTAGATGAACTTGGGGGTAAATTACGAGAAATATCGTCCTCTAGGGTCTTGCAAATAAATTGCTGTTTGATAAACCATGATGATAACAAGGAATCTCAATTTTTTATTGAATCAAACATTAATAATGGGTTGTTTACTGTTGACATTGGTTTGTGTGAAATATGACTGTATTTACTCTCAATTTATTAGTTTTATGTATTGCGTAAAACTACGTCATTATGAATAAAATTCTGTCGTATTGATACAAAGTGTGCAAACATGTTGTTTTTTATTTTGAATAATTTGAAAAAATTTGTTTGTTACAACAAAACAAAACTGAATTCAAAGTAAACTTGAAATGTACATATACATGTATATTGATACATTTTATGTTAGGGTAATAATTTTTGAGATATTGTAATTATTTGTAAACTTTTACCTTTAGGTGCTGGTTTTCAGCCTTTTTTCCCCTTTAGGCACCGGTTTTCAGCCTTTTTTCCTTTAAGGTGCCAGTTTTCAGCCTGTTTTCCCTTTAAGTGATAGTTTTCAGCCTTTTTTCCCAGTTTTCAGCCTTTTTTCCTTTTTAGTAACTGTTTACAGCTTTATTTTCCCATAAAGTGCCTGTTTCTATCCTTATTTAAAGTGTAATACAGTGCTTAAAAATTAACTTGGAATTTTTTGTTACGTGTTTGAAACCTGCTACAGCTGTTGGATTTCTTTTGTATTTGGGGTATTAGTCCTCCATTTAAATTTAAATACTGTGCATTCTTGCTGGTCGTAATATTACAACTGTAGACCAACAGTTTTGTATAATGTTAAAATAGCTAAATAAAAATGCTCGCAAAAATATTAGGAAACAGTATTGGCAGATTCTGGTTGCCAAGCCCTCAGTAAATGACCAGACTAGCTTGAAAGATGGTACAATTCATATACTTCCAATTGGCTTTGATTTGAATGCAACAGTTTTAACAATTTTAAAGACGAACACAAAAAACTAATTGATTTTACATAGAAAATTTACTATGTTAATAATTTAAAATTTAAAAAGTTAATTAAAGACAAACATGAAATAAAATTCATTTTAGCAAGCATAAGTTGCATTTTTTGCATGTAACAGTCACCTTCATGCAACCTTGGCAATGAAAGAGTTTAATTTATAATATGCCATTAATATACATTTGTATAATTCAAAGTCTGTTATAATAATAATCATGATAAAAATATTAATACATCTTGGAAGCAATATGAAATTGTAAAACCATTTTAAAGCTTCTGGCATATCCCGTTTTTGGATAAAAGAGCAATGTGTCAAATGACGTCTTAGAAGTTGATTCCGTCGGAAATTAAAAGATAACTTAGCCAAGAGACTTGTTTGAATGATTGCAAACTGTAGCGGAATTTCTTCTCAGTTAATTTTTTTTTGATAGCGGGCTCTTTGTATTAGTTGGCACGTCGTCCTATCATTGGCATCGAAAAATATTGATGATGTCACAATGTCTCATAGTTGATGAGATTTTTAGAAAGATGACAGTGCAAGAGAATAAATTGTAGGACATTTGATTGGTTATTCATTGGTGTTGGTATTAATAGATTTGAATATCTTGTTGATATTGAATATCTGCTTCACATTTATGGGATATTGAACATTTATTAAAGGACACACTCACACACGTGTCTTGTTGACTGTTTACCATTAATTCTGTGATCAGGACTATGTAAATAAGGGTGCGAGGGGGAGCTGTGTGTTGTTATTTTCTGATGGGTTTGCAACAAGAGGACTGATTGATCTTTATTTATAACAGAATTATTTTACGAAAACTTTGTCTTAAGTTGTTACATTGTTGCTACTACACAGCAGATATTTTCTTAGATAAACTTGTTGCTTAATTTTGTAGCTTGTCAGGCTTTCAAATGATTTCAGATGGATCTATACTTTGATCAGCTTAACACTTGGAAAATAACTTTTCAGGTTTTTTTTATTCAGAATTAAATAAATTGAGATTGAGAAATGAGTGTAATTAATTATTGACGTAGAAGTCTTGAAGTTAAAAAAGCTAAAACTTGATAAAACTTTTCTATATAAGGAAAGGAAATTTGAATTTTGCTGAAGTGTTGGGAACTGTTTTCTTTATTAAGTTGCTTGAGAATACTGATGAAGATGGTGTATTGGTGAAAATAAGATAGTTTGCGGAGTCTTTTGGTGATTTACCAAGTCTTTTGGTGATTGACTGTGTTTTTTGGAGATTTACTGTAAAATTTCTTGATATTTGTTGAAATAGACGTGTGAAATATACATTATTTGCCAGCATTGAAATTTGAAACTTTTAAAGCATTACCAATGGTAGAAATGCGGTTTAGAACCGCGTGTCGTGTGATCACATATTTACTGGGATTACTAAAGAAAGGAAGAAAAGATGCGAAGACAAGTAAAGTTGTAGCGAGGACTAAAAGGTGAGTAAA